>NC_053132.1:9270327-9485327 GCF_010015445.1 Perca fluviatilis
TACTGATTGTGGTACAAATGAAATAGTACTTACTAAACTAATTGCTGAAATGTGGGAACACAGGGACATCACTAAAAACACCAGTGGTCAGAAGATCAGACCACACCAAGCCAAACCAACAGTTTTGCCAGATTATCTAAACCACTTTATTTGGAGGTGAAACTGAAATTAAAAATCTTGACCTGGGCACAAGCTAGACACACGGCGGGGCTGACTATATATACCTGTACAAAATGGCATGGCTATTCATCCAATAGTTGATATTTGAGTTTTCAGTAAGGTGGCGGAGTGACCACGAGCCACGCCGCTAGTGTAACTAAAAACGACAACTCCAAGATGCAGTAATTCTGAATTCCCCTTTAAGCAGGAGAGGAAAATAGAACCAAGAGGGAGAGGAAAAAGAGAAGGACAGGGACATTGAAGGGTATCCAACCCTTTAGTTAGCAGGTGGCGGTGAGGTGAAGTGTGAGTAATGCAGAGGCCTGGTATGTGGTCCCTTTTGAGAGCAGCGGGGCAGACAGAGGTCCCGTCCCAGCAGATAGTATTATGGCAGCTTGATGTTCTTTTGGCTCCAAGAGCTGAAGTGTCATCATATACAGGGCTAAACTCCCCTGACATAACAGCAGTATGCAATCGTGTGTGTTAGCGTGTTTGTTTTGTGTGTGTGTGTGTGTGTGTGTGTGTGTGTGTGTGTGTGTGTGTTGTGTGTGTGTGTCGCCAGCATGACCAGCAGTCAGAGCTTAGGGGAGGCCCTGTCACGCCTTTCACAAGCCTGGCAACTCATAATGCCATTGTTAGCATATGGCTGTGTGCTAAGTGAGTTGTCTTTTCCCTTATCAAATATTTACAATTACAAACAGAGTGAAACCCTCGCCCTGGTTGGCATTCATGTTTAATTGATGTGTGTCTCTCTCTCTCTCTCTCTCTCTCTCTCTCTCTCTCTCTCTCTTTTTTTTTTTTTCTCTCTCTCTCTCTCTCTCTCTCTCTCTCTCTCTCTCTCCTTGTTCGCTTTCTTTTTTAAGTTTGCTTGTCTTGCATTTCAGGGGCCGAATTCACAAAAAACAATGTGGCTAACATTAGCTATTAGGTGGATGATTTAAGAGAAACTCTTGTCAGTCTGAAATTAAAGGACGACTCCTGCATGAACTTGAAACATCTCTTCTGTAGCTCCGGACAACATTTGTACATTTTGAGACAATAACCCTGATGATGTCATAGTGATGTCATCAGGGTTAAATCAGCTCAGAATTCGAGACTTCAAATTGGTAGCGTTACAAACTCGGGTTGTGGGTGACAAATAAGCTATAAGTTGCATTATGGGAAGTGTAGGATCCGGCATTTTTAGATTTTAGATTTTTAGATTGACCCATTCTGCTGCAGTGTATCATCTTGTGTAAGTTCCCCAACTTCATATGAGGGTTACTGACAAAGCTTTTTAGCACTAAAAGTAGCTTCCACATCTGTGAAGAGTTAGTGGTCACCCAGAGAACTCTCAAGTCAGTACAAGACCAGTCCTTAAAGAGTATTTTGGCAGTGTATCTCATAGCCATGTCAGACTCATTTAATATTACTTCAAATGAAAGGGTATTTTAATGACAGCAGAGCATTTCTGCAACGCTGTTTGTTGGCAAAACTTTTCCTTAAATAAAAAACAAAACAGCTTAACAATAATAGTGGAATAACACAGTGCAGTTGGTATTACTGATGCAATGCATGTCCAAATAGTGCAGCAACGAAAGATGAAGAGGCGTTTTCAACGGTCAACACACGGCTGGATGTCACTTTATAAATGTAATGATATGTAAGCTCACAACATGTCCGCTTTGATTTGCCATTGTGAATGTGGCAACGTTATTTGAACCTTCTGCTGCTGAAATGATTTATTCCCCAAAGCAAACTGGTCCCCTATTGACTCAACACTGTGGACACAGTGTCATCCAAAGCAACAGGGCCAATTTTACTTCCTCTAAGATGAAAAATTCCCTTCATTCTTTGGTAAAAGTTGCTCACAGAGCTTTATATATATATATATATATATAAACTCATAGTGGTAAGATAAATGCTTTGTGAATACTACCACATATGTTTTGGATGGTTTATCATCAATTTGTTCCCTTTGCATCCATTGCTCCCTCCCAGAATGCCTCCCACTTGGATAAAAGCTCTTTGAGCAATTGTATGCAGCCCAATCAACTAGTCACAAACATACACACCCTCGCAAACACACATACATTCGCAGGGGGGTACCAGGGTCACCGTAGCGATTTACCGTATCTTGTTTTAAGAGAACAAAATCCAGAATCTACAAAATGTCTCCCATTTGTTTCATCATTTTCTTCGTGTTTCTGTGATGAACAAAGACTGACACGTAGCAATACACCTTGGTTGAAATGCAGGCGCTTTCAATTTCATTAAAGTATGAATCTCTCTTTTGAAAAGAGAGTAGGACAAGCATATAGCAAATAAAAATAGTTTAACGTATGAGCTAAATCATTGTTAGCAAAAAGTGGCACATAAAGGCTTTGTAGAAAGAAGTAAACATTATTTTAATTGTCTATAGTAAGTGCGATTCGGTCAAGTGCTGACTGCAATGACTCCTTAGTGGTATGTAAAATATGAGAACCTTTTATGTTTAATCATCTATCTATCCATCTAACTTGAAATATTTTATCTTCCACCTTCCCTGTGGAACTGTAGAAGCTTGGAGAGAGAAAATTTCAACCATGTTCTACAGAGATGTGAAGTTCAGCACTGGTATCACCTGAATATGCAAATACTTATCAATTATCCAACTGCACCGACCCGATAATTCTATCCAATTTGGAAATTCTCATCCACCCACACCTGCATGAAACTGTTATTTAATCAGTCTATTGGCTTGGATGCATGAGCCACTAATAGTTTCAGCTCAATCTATGGATGGGGGTTATATTAAAGCATGTCACACAACAATTAATCTTCAGCAACATGTTGAGATGTTTGGTTTTTTATTACCGCCGCCAAAGAAGATTATGTTTTCGGCTCCATTTGTTTGTTGGTTTGCTTGTCCGTCAGCAAATCCGATTTTCCTTAAACTTGGCTAAGGGGTGTAGCATGGGCCAATGAAGAACCGTTACATTTTGGAGTAGATCTGAATCACGGTGCGGATTAAGTTTTTACTTTCATTAACATTGCGAGGTGGAGGCATTTGTGCTGCATTTATGTGGTGTTGGAAAAATCTGACATTTTATTTTTCCATTGAGAAATTTACACTGCATTAAAGTGATGGTTCGGAGTAATTCACCCTAGGGTCCTTTGCACCATGACCTCGAGCCAAACACCCACCCAGAAGCTTTTTTCACCTGGGTCTAACATTGGGAGCGTAGAGATAGCAGTTATGAGCTTATTAGCTTAGGCGCGGGGGGCTAACGGACCCACGTTTGTATCTCGTAATTACCCCATTCAATACTGAAATGATAACCAAACGTCTACAAGTAGTGTTACAAATAGGTTATGCCTCACAAACGATGGATTGGAAGTTTGTAAGTACACCAGAAGTTTATGTAAATAACACTTGCCTGCTGGCTTCTGCTCTCTGCTGTTGTTGCTGCTGCGGTAAGACGATGCAAGAGCGTCTACAAAATACAACGAAACGAAAAAAAAAAAAAAAAAAAAATATTTATTAATTTAACTTTTTTATTTTTTAGTCAGTGCTGTAGTATAACTAGCAGGAGACAAGTAATAATTGAGGTAAGTTTGGAGACATTACACTTATTTAATCATTGAATTAATAAATATTTTTGTTGTTACTCTTTCGGTGTAGTAATTTGTAGATGGTCCCTAAGCACTCGCTCTAACTGCAGGTAGCAGCAGCAGCAGGCGCGGGGGGAAGAGCAGGCAAGTGTTCATAAACTTCTGGTGTACTTACAAACTTTCCAATCCATCGTTTTATGAGAGCATAACCTATTTGTACTACTTGTAGACGTTTGGTATCATTTCGGGCATTATTAGTGGGGTAACTTACAAGATACAAACGTGGATCCATTAGCCCCTGCGCTAAGCTATTCAGCTGATAACGCTACTCTAGCTAACTCTCCCAATGTTAGACCCAGGTGAAAAAAGCTTCTGGGGGGGTGTTTGGCTCGAGGTCACGGTGCAAAGGACCTTAGGGTGAATTACTCCGAACCATCACTTTAATATTGCGAGATAGGGCATGCTTTGGCAGAGTTCTGCGCTCCTCGATTGCCTTTCTAGTTTTTTCTTTTTAAATTACCTCGGAAAAAAAATAATCTCACTGATTCCAGATCTGCTGGCCTGTCATTTCACCCTTGCAAATTGGGTGAACAATTATATTTATGAACCAAACATTACCCACAATTCATCATATATGAATACTGGAACATACAGTAGGTCAACTAGTAATTGCAGAAGTGATTTACAAACCATGATTCCTTTCACCAGTGTTTGACAGTGAAATACTGGAAATATGGTGTTTCATCAATAGCATGCAGATGTTTGTGACAGCTTGACAGATCGTTTCTGAGTGGGGGCTGATAACAGTAATTAAATCCAGCATTAGTGCCTCACTGGAATACTTTTAAAACCTCAGAAGAAGACTGACCACATAATTATAACTAGTGGCGTTGAAATCAATCATTGTATCACGATGCAGACCTGGATGATTCTGCATCGATGCAGTGACAGACCATAATCAATTATTACCTAATGATGCTACTTTTCCGCTGGCTGCTTTTTTATTTTTATGCCTTTTGTCTGTTGTCTGCTGTGTTCAGACGCCACTACATTCAGGACGTGTCTTTTTAAAGAGCAGATACAATGACAATTGGAGTTCACATTAATCTGCTTGAATTTATGAAAATCATGTGTAGCAATATATAATAATATTAAGGAGGTGATGCATTGGGATGCATCGGGATATCGAATCGATTTGAATCGTTGACAGGATAATCGTAATCAAATTGAATCGTGAGACCAGTGAAGATTCACAGCCCTAATTATAACCATCTTTTTAAGGATGTTTGATGCCTGGAGATGGGTTGCGTCCCACACTGACATAGGTTTCAAAGAAAAGGTCAGGTATTGAATTACATCCAAAATATGAATTCATGTTTACCAATCAATATTTCATCAGTCAATGTGTCAATGTTCTTGCTGATAGCCTAGAAATCTAGACGCACCCTAGCGGCAGCTAATGTAATTTGCAGCCAGGGGGTCTAGCAACTCTCCGTTGGCTTGGGAGCTGGAAAAGCCAAACTCTGGTCGGGCCAATCACATTGTGTATAGAGTCAGTAGGCGGGCTTGACATAATGACGGCAGAGTTACAACGGTTCCGCGTGAATTCCCTGCTACTTGAAAACAAAGAAGATGGCTGCTGCTGCTGCGAACAGTGGTCTTTCGAATCGGCTTTGGCCGCGACTCTGGAAGACTTGGAGTTAAGCACTGAAGTCATTCTTAAAAAAGGAAGATGTGTTCGGACTTTTGCCGACCGGATACGGCAAAAGTTTAATCTATCAACTAGCGTTGCTCTGGTTGGTTGTAGCGCTATCCTATGGAATGCAGAGGGAATTTGAAAAACAACCGTTTATCCCACCCCTCGGATTGAGCCCTGTCAATGGTGAGTTCCCAGACCCAACATCTTGATGTGGGTCTGGCTTGTCGGGCTATCCCTCCCCCCAAAGATGCATTCAACTTCTTACAAGCATCATTTCTACAAGAGAAAGAGAATGGAAGCAGTAGAACATATGGATTGTGACTATCATATTGTCTTTGTCATGCTTTCCTCTTTTTATTCTCTAAATTACACTCACACAAACACACACTCACACACATATATTGCCTTTGTGCTATAGGCTACAGCCCATAATCAGATTTTAGAATAAAAGGATTAGACCTGAGCAAAGGTTTTCCCAGTACAGAGATAGGGAATGAAAACTGACTATTATACCGCAGACAAGAATATGGCAAACGCAGATATAAGATAGCAGAAGTGACACTATCATATCAGATCACAGCAAATGATATCAAGCAATCATAGATACAAATAATTGACTTTTTTTCCACAGAGATCCCAACACGGCAGCAACATGCTGAAAGAATAAAAATTTAAAAAAGGGGCATGCATGTACTATAGCTGTCTCCCATCTCATCAGATAGGTCTTGGTGCCTGAGGGGATGAAACAAAGCATCTCTGGACATTCATTTAGGCCTTGTGATGGACGGACACCCGCTGGATCAGAACCCCAAAGGATAAGGCAATGGATAGACAGACAGGAGAGGCCGTACAATTTCTGTTTCCTTCAGGGCGATGCGGTTATGAGGTGGTGTGGAAGGGTGCCAAATCAAATACTAGCACATCAAAGCTAGCCTCAGGGGGTGAGACAGTCGAGGAATGACATGAAGTCTTTGGCAAAACAAAAAGCACACTTACACAGGCCCGCATACACAGAGACACAGACAAACATTACACACACACACACACACACACACACAATCATTCTTGTTCTATATATTGCAATGGTGCAAAATGTACACATGAGCAATATCATCTCTTTTCTTCTTCTTTGCTTTACACACTCACAAAGTCACCCACACACAGACTGGGAAATGCCCAATGGACTTTAGACATCACATTTTCAACCTACCCTTGCCACGCTTCAGTCAGAAATCACATTACCTCTGCCACCCCAATCCGCAATAAGCACAGTGCAGCAGCTAGAAATACCTTGTCAAACCTTTGAGAACGCCATTACACCGCTCCTCAGCACTGTGTTGTGCATGCTCAAGAAAACAATCATGAAAGCACCCATCCATCCATCCAGAGAGAGGATAGGATACCATTTCCAATTTTTCTTCTCATCTGGGACGGTAACGAGCTAGTTTGAAAGAACGGAGAAGGTGAGGTAGAAGTGCAGCCACAAGGGAATGAGAAGAGGGAAGGAAGCAGTGAGTGTATGGTATTTAATCATTAGTGAGGGGAGATAGGCCTGCGGGCCGGCAACAGCAGCAGTACAATTGGCAGCTCCGGTCATTCATTTAGAGTGACATTCATTAGTCTGCCCTATAATCTGCCTCCTACATGGAGGATAGGATGAAGAGCAAGGTGGAGAACAGGCTCGATGAATCACAGACGTGGACACTATCGTACCTGGGCCGCCTCTCTTATTGGCTCCCAAACAAGGAACCTTATCAGGGCCTGTAAGGCTGCTAAATAATGAGGCTGCCACATCCTCCATGGCATGGCCGTAGACTTCACAGCAGAAATACAACTGGTAGCATGTACAGCAGAAAGGAATACACACATGCTCAAAGTACCTTGGTAGAACAGAAGTTAAATAATTCATTTGAACATGACCCCCAGCGATTGGGTTATTTTCTTTACTGCACTTCTGTCTCTATGTGGTTTTCCATGGAACTGAGAATCCTGACTTGACCTTTGAGAAAGCTATCATTAAATTACCAAGAAAAAACTAAATAAATAAGAAAAAGAAAGAAAGAAAGAAAGAAAGAAAGAAAGAAAGAAAGAAAGAAAGAAAGAAAGAAAGAAAGAAAGACGCAGCGGCATGAAGTAGCTCCAGTCCAGCAGCTCCTTTTTCTATTGAAATTGTTCTTCTTTAATTAGGGTTAATTAGGCTCTCAATGGGTCTGTCCATTGTGCTCTCTCCACATGAGGTGGCTGAGCAATCACTCAGATGAATACAGCCCACTGCTGGGACAAATGAAAAAACCCTGACATGCCGGAGGAGGGAGGGTGAGTGTGCACTACATGTTTGTGTGTGTGTGTGTGTGTGTGTGTGTGTGTGTGTGTGTGTGTGTGTGTGTGTGTGTGTGTGTTTTTGTCTATGGCTTGTGTGTGGTGTGTGCTCCGTTAAATGGTTTTTTTTCCGTGCGCTGGTGAATGCACCCACATTCAAACCTACACGTAAAAAGAGCACCGTTGTCCACAAATTGCCTCAAAGCAGTTTTGTCAAAAATGTCTTCTGCCGATGAAGATCATGCAATATGATTCAAACACAATTCAAAGAAAAAAAACCTTTATAAAGGATGCCTCATTAAGTGGTACGAAAAACAAGGTTTTGCCTTCGGTATCTATTTCCAACGTCCTACTCACTGTCTGTGTGTTTGTTTGACTGAGGTGTTAGGGAGAGAGGGAAGGGCACTCATCAGTTTGAGTTATCTGTCGACTAAATGCAGGCTAAACTTCAAACTGAACAATATTGTGGCTCTATGAATTGAAATGACTCCATAACGCATGAAAATCCTGAATTTATGCGTGAAGAAGAAATTAACTGTACATGTTAACCTTAGCACAAGACTAATTGCTCAGTTACTCTGAATGATTCCGCTATGGGAAATACTAATACCAATACAAAGAGAATTGTAATCTGAATTCCATTCCACCTTGCACACCTTTTGTAGATCATAGCCTCTAGGCATAAAACCCCACAAGGATTCCAGGCTTTTAGCATATGGGTAAAAAAAAAGAAAGAAACGCAGCGCACCAGGGGAGTCTAGAGCAAAACACTCTTCAGGGAGAATCTTTTTCTTCAACTTTAATTAATTGGTGAAAACTTTTGTCCCTGACAAAAGCGGCCCCTGTTTCATTAACAGCGTCATTAATAAAAGATGACATTTCTTGTCTTTAATTAGAATTAGCGAAGGGGGAATTGAGTGAACGGGAGAGAGACAGAGAGGAAAATAAAAGGGCACTGGAGGGTTTGAGGGCAAGAAATAAATGGAAGGGACATGAAGGAAGGATGGAAGTAACTGAGAAAGAAAGTGAGACACAATGAAAAAGAAAAAGGAATAGATAAAAGCACAGCAGGTGTCAATAACCTGTGACCTTTGAGGTTTTAAAGACAAAATCAGAAGCTTAAGCTCATTGTTTCCCACTGAGCATGTATACGATCAATCGATTGATAGCTGGATCAATCTATCAATCTATTATTCTGGCAGACCTTTTGCTAAATGAGAAATTTTGTACATCTCCTGCATCAGTGGACTTGTGACTCACACTGCATACTAATATCACACTGAAATCTTTGTGGAAAATTGTTCTTATGGAGAAAGAGAAGAAGGTGTGGGGAATTTGTTAGCTGTGAGGTGTAGCGTAACCGTGGTTGCCCGCCTTTGACGGTGAGGAGGGATGAGACTTCAACCAGTTCCCTTGCTGCTATCATTCGGAGCAATAAAGAATGTACTCCGACACACACACAGAATCCAATCTTTGTCTGTGTTGCCAGTAGAAGAAAAGAAACTTTTAATTGAGTCATGATAAAAGCCATCTCTTTGTCTTCATCACCCTCTCTTTTTTTGTTTTCAGTCCGCCATCTGGCTAAATGAAGATAAGTGAAGACAGCATCATACTAAACTTGAAGTGGAGAGATACTCATAATCAGTTAAAGACCTAAAAGCCAGCTCAGCACTGCATGAACTTAAAAAGGTACAGATTGTCTATCCATTAAAACCATTGAAAAAAAATGTACTTTACTATACAATGCTGATTGGGCCCTAAATGTGATATTTTCTTAACCAAGATTCTATATCTTTTTCTTCCCCCCCCATCCTGCCAGACAAAATGTTGATATATAACAATACTGCAAAACCACAGCCATAGTATTCTTAGAGTATCGGCGTAAGGTAACTACAATGCAAGGTATGGTTCAGGCTTGGTCAATGTAAGGGTAAGATCAGGGTCACACCCCATTTACTACACTACATAAAGGGCACACTATTTTTTGCGTTGGCACTAAATATTGGTATTGGACATAAATCCTGTGCTGCCAAATATTTCCAATATAAAATCTGTGGGAGTTTTAGTTACCGCCGGCTTAAAACTGCTTTTAAACCCAAGGACCATATTGGCGCCGTTGCTCTGTCTCAAAATCAAGTTCAAACATCCAAATGATTCAGATTAATTTAAGCCCTAAAGACGTAGCCTAAACTATGTTGTAGGAAGGCCTCTGCTGCCTCACTTGAGCGACAAGCTAAAAGAGGATTTGTTGTCGTGGTAACTGTAAGACGTAAGTGGGATTTTTAAAAGCCAGCAAACAGTGTTCCCTCATCTGTGCGGACAGATTACTTCTCTGATGGTTTAGTGTCATTATTATCTATTCAGCATAATTTGCTTGTTACTCCATTTTGCATTAACAAAGAGACAGGGCATGCAATGGTTCAGAGTGGATTTTACAAGCCCTAGGGTTGGGCATCGTTTGGATTTTAACAATTCTGATTCCAATTCCGATTCTTCCTTTGGATTCCGGTTCTTATTTATTCTCGATTCCGATTCTTTGAGGGGTGGAGTTGAACTGGTCACATGCCTATTTTCACAAATAAGAAGAAAGTTTTATTTTGATTCAATGGTGGTTTGCAGTTTTACAGCTTTTTCAACGTAAAATAAAGCCACACTAAAGCGCTGCTTACTGTGCTGCAAGGCTGCAACACATCAAGCGCCTAGCCGCTACGGAAACCAAAACTTGCACATATTAAATTGGGAAGCGATGAACGGATTTGAAACCAAATCTTCTAAATGATTCCAATAAAGAAACGATTCTACTGGAATCGTAATTTCTGAAACGATTCCAAGTAGGAATCAGTTCTCGATGCCCAATCCTAACAAGCCCCCCACCAAAACGGGCTGTTGCGCTAACTGTCCATTTCAAGCAAGGCAGTCTATTTTTGAGATGGTTTGAGATGTGGTTAAAGTTCAGAAAAGCTATAAATTGACCTTCAAGTTGAGATTTTTTGGTCACGCAAATTGTATTTTTTATATTTGGAATTTAATCAGATTGAATATTATGTAAGTGATTTTGGGCAATACATGCATATTAAAATAGAAATAAATTATGGTTATATAGAAAAAAAGTGGGTTAATCTCTAAAAAACAGATATCTGCATATGAATGGATAATCTGTAGGCAACGGGACAAGGTTTTGCTAACGGAAGGGTTCAGGATTCCGTTTGTGGTCTGAGTAGTATTGATCAATCACGTTTGAGCGGGCTTTGGTTACATGCAGGTAAACAGTCCGATTGGAGAACATTGGCTGAATTTATTTATTTGCATTCATATGCATATCTGTTAGTAGAGATTAGCCAAAATATCGTCTGGACCTAAAGCACTTACAAAAAGTATTGACTCAAACTGTTAACAAAGACAGGGTCACAGAGAGGAAGTCCTGGCCTGGATATCTGCTGGCTACATCGGAACACCCAGAATATTATCCGTGGCCCCCAGAGGCTAAATTGCCATCAGACCAATGAGAGGTGGGTGAACTATGTGTAGTCATTTATTTCTTTTCATAAGCAACCATCGACTATACAAACTAAAAGTTGATACATTTTCTGCGGACGCATTCCTTGAGTCTACTTTTCTTCATTTAAAATGACTAACATCTACTTTTCATTGCGATATCGTATAAATACATAAATGTCAGATATATGTATGCCAGTGTTAAAATGTGACTACATTTCTGCAAAAGTAAAGTAAGCAAAGACAAATTAAAAACTGAAATAATTCAATATAATGAATAATGCAAAGACGTTGACTTACTTGTGTAGTAAAATAGATTCAAGCCATTACCGTGATGGAGCATAACAATATACAACCTTTTGGCTGTAAGTGTGCAGTCTGGTGTGTGCACAAGGCTTGATACATATTTGATTAGATACCTTGTTACTGGGGTCAGAGAACATCTCTGATAAAATGCCTACTTTGTTTTGATGAATTGATGTTCTCTTTGTTTGGAAAACAGCTAAAGATGTGAGCGCACCTCTGCATATGTGTGTATAAAAGTTACTTGTGCCTTTGTGTACATGTGGGGGTGATGTCTGTGAATGCATCGCTGGCTTTGTTCATCCTCCATCCTCTCCATGTTGAGTCTATTAGGGAGGGAAGTTGGTGACCTTGCGACTCCTGGATAACAATGAGCGAATGCCTGCTGTCCGCTAAACAATCTGGAGGCGTATGGCTTTCTGTGTGTGTACGTGTGTGTGTGTGTGTGTGTGTGTGTTTTAACCGCAGATGACGATGCATTTTTGGGTGCAGGTTGAGAGCCCACACACATATACACACACACCTGGACTCATTTATTTTGTTTGGATGCAGACAGTTGACTATGTTTGTATTGTGAGTTTTATTTCGCAATCTAATCTATGATTTGTACCCATTGTGAGCGATGCTTACTAACATTTACTATCACTTCAGTTTCCTGACTTTTGTGTGTCTGTCTGCCAGCAGCCAGCCATTCTATTGGTCTGTCTGCCATATTATCTATAGAAATAGCAGCAGGTGTCTTGGCTGTGATTCTTCAGTAGGTCTCTTTTCCCTAATGCTTTGCTCTATATTTATGAAGGCTCTAAATACGGCAATAAAAAGCATATAGCCTGGAAAACGTTTTATGAATCCCCAGCGATAGTTTCAATATTTCTTTTGACGGCAGAAACACAAATGATGTGTGAGGTGGAGGCAATTAGAGACGGATGGAGGGCTCTACACGTCTGCTGGAGAGATGAGGAGAAAAGCAGAGGTTTTTTGAACACATACACACTCTATAAACACATACTAATGCACAGACACACGCACCGGACACAGACACGGCTGCTGTTAAGGCCATTACAATGATTCAGACATGCCCGTGGGAAATGGTGTGAGTCACCTAGGAGTAGGGTTTCTGTTTGTCCAAGTAAGGCCTCTATCTTTACCACTTCTGAAAAATGCTTTGACACAGCAGATATTTGGGTTCAAAGTTTTGTGCTGTATGTACTGAAAAAATGAAGTTATGCTTACATCGAAATGGAGAAAAACAATTAAAGTGGACGCTGTTTAATTCTTTATTTATATGTGTGACAAAAGACCGTTTTGTCAGGGACAACAGAAGAAGACGGAGGTTTTCTGGGGCATCATTAGTGTCATGGATGATACAGTAACTAAATAAATGTATACCCACACAGAGCTCATATGATCAGATGATGTCATGTGTAATAATATAAGTCTAATGTATCATAATTAGGTTTAGCAGGTTAAACAATCAACTCCTGAAACAAGGGAACCACTGAGATCACGTATGCCACAATGCACAGTTCTCTCGACTAGAAAAGGCGGCCAAAGGCCTCATTTAGTAAATGAGACGGCAGACTCTTTTGTCTACTGTCATCTGTCCCCCTCTCTCTTTCTCTCACCCTTTTTTTCTATTCCTTGAAAGAAACTTCCCCGCTGCTGAAATGAAGATAACTCTAAACACTGGAAATAATAAAACAAAAAAAGGGGAAGCCCAGATTAACTGAGGGACCCGATAAGGAAATCGTAGGCTATTTCTCTATGTAGATTAAAAACAGAGCGTGCCTGCAATAGATGAGATGTGTCTTTTGACACGAGCATTGTTCCAATTATTGTTTTAAGCCCAGAATTAGAAAGTCAAACAGAGTGCTCGGTCGGGTGAGAAAGAGCTGCATACCATGGATGGGTGCGTACGCATCATGATCTGCAAGGAATATACATGCTACTGTAATGACACACAAGCAATCAGTCAAGCATGGCTTTTACTATTATCCACATACAATGGCCTCAACACAGCCCATAAAGTTGGTTTCAAATGAGCTCCCAATGGAATCAACCTTATTCAAGGACATGTTTGTGCAGCTGTAAGCAAACACGCACGCTGCATGCATGCGGGTACACACAAACACATGCAGCAAACAGCATTTTCAATAACGCAGTAAGCCCGCTACAAGTTCTTTTGTGTGTCTGAGCGCTTGTGTAAATCTGTCAGCATGCCTGCATCTTGCCACCACGCTCTGCTGTCACAGTGTACCAGCTGCTTGGCTTAGGGTGGTAAGAGATCTTTAATCACACACCCACACTCTTTGGAAAATGACTGCCTGCTGCCTGGAATTGAAACACCAACAGCCACAACAACAGGGGAGCCAAAGCCATGGTAGTAGCAGAACCACCTGGGTGGAGTTGTAGAGCAAAAAAAAAAAAAATGCTGAAGAAAGCCTGGCAACATCACTTACGGCTGACCTGTGGCTACAGATCAGTGAAGCCAAGATCAGAAAAGGCAGGCAGAGCAGCGCGTGAGAGAAATAGCCGCGGTGCTGGTGGTGAGATGTGGAGGTGGAAGAGAGAGAGATCAGAAATCACAGATGTGGAGAAAAGTAAAGCAGTCTATCTGTAAGTTTCTGCAGCAGCAGCATGACCATGCCCATATAAATTACATCAGCCCTCTGTGTGGGCAAAGACTGCAAACAAGAGTCTTGAGGATTGATCCTAATACACTAATGATGCTGCAGCTGTCACGGACTTCACTCCTCACTCTCCAATGCTCTTTCCACGGCTGCATGAAGACACATCCCTCACGCTCCTTTGATCTCTCCTCAGACCTTCCTCCGTGCCTCCCTTCTTCTGTTTTTCCACCGCTCTCTCATTTATTTTGACACCTTCCACTCTGTGTTTCTTTCCTTTTGACACAACCAGGTAACCTTGTGCATAATTTATTTTTTTCCTTCCCTAAGGGGGTAAGGATTTGGCCTTGTGTTGCACCAAATATTAATCACTCTTTTTCCTGGAAATACAATTTTGTCTCTATCTCTAACAATGTAGCTAAAACATGATCCCTTTCTTCTGCGTCTCTCTTTCTAAAATGTTTGCACACCTGCTGCTTGCTCTGCTTGAAAGATTCATCCACATCGCTGCTGTCCATCCCCTTCACCTGTCTCCTTCCTTCAGAAGTTGCCTACACCAATCTGACACAGCAAAGTGGCAGCAGACCTCTGCAAATGTCCAATTGTTTTCCACGGCCAAGTGTTTCACGCCCCTCCCGCGTTCCAATTTGTCTGGTGGCGCCTGGAACCCGAGTGGTAGCGTCTGCTTTGGCTCGCTGCACGTCATGTAAGAACTTGAGATGGCAGCGTGCAACGGGCAATGAATGGAATTTTCCTGTCGCGAGGTGTTCTCACTTTGATTCTCAATGGCCTTTTGGGAGGAAAGCTAGAGGAAACCTACTCCCAAGGCATATCACTTACAGCTGACAGTGACATGCTATGTGACGTTTGCTTCACAATAGCAGCTTTTTTTTCCTCTGGATTTCTCCTGATGCATTAAGTTCATTTAACGTAACAATTAAAATGGGAGAGGAACCACTATGTTTAATCTCGATCTAATCAGTCAAAACAAAGACACTGTTGCAGAGAAGTGAGGAAGAACCTGACGAAAATGTCAAATAATCTTATCACACTGTAATTAGTATAAAGAGCAATTTAAGGCATATATTTCTGACTAAAATAATGGATGACTACACTGATCACTGGTGTCACATACTATGTGCCAAATCATTGATTGCATATGAATAAACTGATTTCGATAAAACTATTTCTATTCAAATTTAGCTCAGAGGCTACAAAAAGAGCCGATCATGGTGTTTCAATGTCTCTCATATGTCACGGTAGCCATAGCACATGAAGACATTTTTGTTCCTAGAATGCAGTATTGAAATGAATTATGGCTTCGAGCCAATTAGGGTTGCCAGTCAATACTGTATGAATTGAAAAACCATGAAAATGAGTAGTTGTGTTTTGTACCTCTTCTTTTGTCATGGCTTTGGGGCCAGATCAGAACATGCTCTCTGGTAGCGTTAATAGTCCCTGCTGAGGATATATCAATAATGATTCCCTGTTCAGAGAAAGGGCTATACATATGCTAACGTAGATTTTTGGTTTCCAGTTCTCTAGTTCCAAATTAAATATTTAACTCTGCATATATACAGGACATTAAAGTGTAAACCCTGGCTGATTTTCAATCAGTCTACAAGGACAAAAAGAAAAGTTGAAAGGGAGCAGCCAGGGTTTTGAAATTAGTGAGGTGCAGAACTTTTTACTACTTATTTACAAGCATTTCTGGACAAGCAAAAATTCACACAACAATGACATATGTCTATGGAAATGATCACCTACTAACACAACCAAAGCTATACCTGTATACTACACACAAATCATCTATAATTAAATACATAGAGGGACCTGTTGGCAAAAATACTTTTATTAAAGCTGCACAATCTGTCACAATCAGTGGTGGAAAGTAACTAAGTACATTTACTCAAGCAGCTATTGTACTGTATTTCCATTCATTTGCTACTTTATACGTCTACTACACTACATGGGAGAAGGAAATAGTGTACTTTACTTTACTGAGCCTTGGTTATTTGACATGTATAGTTACTTTTTACATAAAAACATAGGATATGGGGCACCCTGGTAGCTCAGCGTGCGCCCCATGTACTTAGGCTCAGTCCTTACAGCTGCGGCCCGGGTTCGAGTGCGACCCGCAGCCATTTGCTGCATGTCATCCCTCTCTCTTTCCCACTTTCATAATAATACAATATTCTATAAAACATACAGTATAATACTTTGAAAGCAGCCATTCTGCATAATAAGTATTTTCATTTTTTTTTTTACTTTAAGTACATTTTGCTGATAATAGGCTACTTCTGTAGTTTTACTTCAGTAACATTTTGAATTCAGGACTTGATGAAGTATTTTTACATCAATGTATTCCGTCACTGGTCACAATTACCTGGTAAACCAATCACTGAACATATAGATGAATACATACAGTTACATATTACGGGTGCCATATTCTGAAGTTCGTGTGCGTGCATGCGTGCATGCGTGCGTGTGTGCGCGCGCGCGTGCGTGCGTCCTGGCTACAGAGAGCATGAAGTGGTAGTCAGGGTTCTTTTATGGTCTCACTGACTTCCAGGAGTGAGAGCTCCAGACTCACAGAATGTATATTTAATTACAATCTCAAGCTAGTTGAAAGCTAAGATATTGACCCAGCCCCCAACTGAATTCATTTTCTTATTTAATTAAAAAAAAACAATCCACAGTGTCAATAGCAGTATGAGGAAGGGGAATTAACTTTGCATAATCAAAATGAAATTAGCACCGTGCACAAATACTTGACTTTAGCTCCCCTGGAACAACAGCACATGGTTAGAATTGAATGTGTTGAAAGTTCATTAAATAGGACTTGGCAAAGACATACCCTTCAGTCATAAACACACCCCCAGGGGGTACAATATATGAACGTTAAGTAAAGCTGCCGGAGGATCAGATTTTATTGCATTGCTTTTTCTTTTCTTGATTTGCGTGTATTGTTGATGTTTTGGGGGATGTAGACAGAAAACTAAATACTGGATTATCTCATCTGATAAGTATTCAGTCAAATAAAACAAAGGTGTATCCCAAAACTAATGCACGTTTTGAATATGATCCACGCATCTAGTGCATACAGTAAACCTTCTGAAATACACAATGGAAATGGAAGTGGAGCAAGAAATCACAGTTTCGTGCAATGCCATCGGGATGAATAAAACTGAATAAAAGCCCATATTTTACTGAATAGGACTGGACCAGAAAATGTCATGCTGAGTCCTCTGTGAAATGTGAAATTATTATCTTTAGCAAGTTTTGAATTCTTCTTTCACTGCTATGAATGTAAGGAACCCAACCAAATAGGACACTTACAGACACATTCATGGCAGGCAGGCAAACACACCATAGCAGAGCTAATCTGAAACAGACATAGTATGAGGTCAATGCAGAACCCCTCACACAATGACTAACAATAAACTGACTCTGTACTTCATTAGTGCACTGCAAAGTATTCCAAGAAGCATTCCAGCTAATAAGAAATTGAAGAATTATGGGTGTTGAGGCTTGTAGGAAGTTCATCTGACAGGCATGCGGAGTCTCCTACGGTAGGAAAGTATTTGGCGCTCACTTCTGCCATTATCAGACATATCAGCCACTGCTGCACCCAGGGCCCGGGCTCCCAACTCCCAGTCAATTTGATATATTAAACAATTATTGAATATGTCACCAAACAAAACACAGAGACACAAAGAGCTGTGTAAATCTCTGGCTGCTTCCCCTAAATTATGTATGACTCAATGAATTATTCATAAGGAGGAAGTGAAAGAGGAAGAAGGCGACGGCAAATATGAAGAGGAAAAAAGAAAGAGTTGGGAATAAAACAATGGACTGTAAATGGAATAAAGGGAGTAAAACAGAAATGCTCCGCAAAAGGGTTGCGAGTTGCTTCTGTTTTGGTGGAAGCCCGTGAACCTGGCAAATCAGAATGAGTCAGTCAATTCAAGTTTAGTCGGCTGTCATTCATGGATGAATAGAGGCTTATTATGATGATAACATTACAGTGACGGCTTGCATGCATGACGGATCAGCAGTCAGTGCAGTGTTACAGGAGGATAATGTGATTGGCAAACAAAAAGTAAGGGCGAGAGTGATGTTGTTAGTGTGCAAGAGTGTACGTCTGCACGTGTGTGGGTTAGGGTTAGCACATTACACGGGTCAGGATTTTAGAAAGCTATGCATGGATTCTATATGAACCTGACATGTAATGCCAATTTTTGCAGTACAATTAATTGTCTCAGAAACAATTGCGATTAACAATATAATTGTCTCTTTCGGGCAAATTTAAAAATATTTATTTATGTATTACTTTTTTAAACAAATTAAAGTTTTGAATGAATTCAAGGATACATGTTTTGGTTGTATTACTGTTATTTGACCCAGATAATGTAATAATACAGATACACAGCCTATAAAAGTAAACAACGCCACCAAACATCACTTATATAATTACAGTTTGGCATATCTAAACAAAATCAACAATTATCAGTCATACGCCTTGTAGTCTATATCCACGACGTTTCACTTCCAGGATTGCTCCGGTGCGGCCGGAAATTCCACCGGATCACGCTCTTTTTGGCCGGATGTCCGTTAACTATTGATTTCTTTGTGTTGGAATTTTAAACTCTGGCAGCTAGCTAGACTATCTGTCCAATCTGAGTTTTCTGTTGCACGACTAAAACAACTATTGAACGTACACGTTCCACCAAAACAAGTCCCTTCCCGAGGCTCTTTTGCAGCGGCACCGTGGCTCTGTCAGGCGCTTAGTGCTGCCCATGACGATTGTGATTGGTTAAAAGAAATGTCAATGTCGCTGTGGAGGAAGATCTGGCAATGCGAGACTATACGTATTAAGACCTTAGCTAATGTCAGCAATTAAAATCGGTTAAACAAAGAAACCACGATTCTGCAAAAGAATAGACAATTAGACAATTATGTACTAATTGTACCAGGCCTACTGACATGCTGTAGTGTGTAGCAGGTCTAGCAATCAGTAGAGAAGGCTATGAGGCTATGCTTGCTTATGTCCTAAAGTAACCCAGACTTTGGAAGGTGGCAACACAGGATCAATACATCGCCGCACATTGTAGATTTGACTTTTGGTTTCTAAACATGGCTGTGTCGAGCCGGACAGAATCTAGACATAGAGACTAACAACGGCTTCGACCACGACGCTATAGGGTGATGAGATCATGACAGAGGAACACAGGGGACCCCAGAGAACAGGTGCAAAACACAAGAACAGAAGACAGCTGCACGTGTGTAACTGATTAAGAATGCAGTCTGTAGGAGACAGTGAAGAAGAAAGAAAAAGAGTAGCGTGGCAAATTAGCACAGAATGAGAGATATGTGGCATAGAATATGATTAGCAGTGGTACAGAAGGTGAAAAGCATATTCCCGGTCTGTTCAGAAGGTCAAAAGGTGTCACACTGTAATTCTATGAGCAGAGATAATGTATGCATGCTATACAATTTGAATGTCATGGTCATTCAGTTTCAGCCAGCAGAGAGGAGGCAGAGGGGCAAAACCACTGTACTTGTGTTGAAGAAAGAAAAGGGAAACACTGATCATTAGCTGAATGCCAGGCCTTGGCTAATGAAGGGTGAACTAGCAGCAGAGCTGCAGAGCACTTGGGAGCTGAGGTAGCTTTTAGTGAGCATTTCTGGGAGTAAGGACCGACACGTTCCTGCCGACTGCTATTCCGGTCTGATTGGAGTGGTCTGAAGCATCCAGCAAGCTCATTGTGCAGAGGGGAGCTGAGAGAGAGAGAGAGAGAGAGAGAGAGAGAGAGAGAGAGAGACCACAAAAGAGATGCTTGTGCCACAGGGGATCAGGTTGCAAGGCCGAGGGTCACCATATCTGGCCTCTCTCATGGGCTGCATTCCTCGGGCCAGGCTAATTTAAAGCACATCTGTTGCTCTTGTTCCCACCACACAGCCATCGGCATTTCTTTTACTTTTTTTTTAACACCCTTTACACCTACCTTGTCCTTCACGGAGATTCACGTTGGCTATGCTTCCCTTTGAATATCTTCTTCTCGTATTGATTGTTTATGTATTTCATCTTTCACCAATATCTACTGTATTTCCCTATGACTCCCTATCTTCCCTATCTCGCTAGTTTCTTATCCTAAGTCCCTGACTTGTTTTCTATATTTGCTACCCTACCACCCCCCTCTCAGTTTCTCGGTGCGTTTGTTTGTTGGTTTCTTTGATTGTTTAAGACCAACATGTATGTGGATAACTAATGGCTGGATTTGCATTCAATGTAATGTGTGCATTCACGCTTTGCAAGAAAAAGTCTTTTAATTAACTCCATCCCACACGGCCACTGTCAGACCAAACATGCCTTAAATAACTACCCTATTGTCTAATGCAACGTTGACCGTTAAAGTAACAGCTACTGTACCTGGGGAGATTATTAGGCCTTGGCGCAGAGGTCTGCACTCGATTGAAGCTCTCCTTGTTCTTTTTGTTGCCTCTAGTCTTTTATGTCTTGCCAAACAGATTGACCAAGGATGCCAAAAATATCCCCCGGATTCAATGAGACATCATGCCAGAAAAACATTTATTTGTGTGCCATCCATAACAGTGAACGTCCCTGTTTACAGCGGTAAAAACATGTTATAATGACCATAAAACAGGACAAACAAGAGTTTAGCTTTTCCTGGGCAAACTCAACCCTGCATGACTGCACAGTCCTCATTCTGTGAAGATTCTCCATCCTGCTTTTGGCAAGAGAAATGTATTTATCACATAGTGCTCTGATTAATATTCATAGGGTTGGTGCCATGTTAAACTGAGACACCCATCTTCAAAGTGGTCTAGACTGATTAGAATGCCAAGTTCTGCTCATGTATCGTGGGTGAGTAATTACTGTAATGTCTCTAATTGCACACTTGTCGATTAAACCTGCATTATCTTTCATAGTTAACCTGACAACAAGGTGACCAATGTTGTATTTTCCTACTCTTTTACTTCTTTTTTTTCAGTGATGGGCTTAATAAAAAAAGAATTTAATACTGAAGCGAAGATTTTGTTTTGGGGTTAAGCGCTCTCCAGTTAGTTAGGTCAAGAAGATGCAAGGGTGTAATTTCCCACATGCATTAATGCAAACACCACTCTGTGCATGTGGTCATATCAACAGCTGGGTTGAAGTTGTGATCATGAAGCTGGTTGAAATGATTATGTCTGAATGAGGTAATATAAAGCTATGCTTGTTCTGAAAGCCAGCTATAGTCCAAGTTAAACCCTCTGAGGTCTAAGGGCATTTTTAGACATCTTCCTGAATTCTCATTTTTATGGTATTTTACATATAACTGATCCCTGTGAGTTTCATATCAAAATGTTCAGAACAAACTCAGCTTTGTGTGCAGTGATGTCCAAAATTGTCCCAGAGCAATGTGTAAAGAGATAATTTGGTGCTGAATCAGAAATATTTCTTAAATCTCTTAAACATACCTACACTACACTCAATTGTTTTGGTGCTTGAAATGAGTTTACAAAAGTATTGGGTTCACAAAAGTAGTGTAATATATGAATAAAATAGTAAACACATTTTTGAAATGAAATTTTGTTATATCGCTTGAGTAGGAGTTTTGTCAAGCCTCCCTTGGACTCGCCGGTGCGTCTTTTGTCCTCAGAGGGTTAAAGACATTTGTTAAATTTTTCTGTTTAAATAAAAAGTCCCTTTCCCCCTGCTTCTGATATCACAGCATCAAGTGCCAACCTTTTGTCTATCTTGCTCTCTTACACACACACGCACACATGTATGCACACAAACAAATATGGCACCCAAAATATGTAACCATATGTAATCATCTATACGTTCAGTGATTGGTTTACCAGGTACTGACTGAGCTGCATCTTTCGTTAACATTTTACTTGAAGGTATCTACATAACAGTGACATGACACTGTCATGAATACATGACACTGTCATGACACATGAACCCTAACCATAACTTGTCATGACAAAAACCGTTATGTCATAAACGTTTATGACTTGTTTATAATGTTTATGACATATTCATGACAGTGTCATGAACAGATGTAGATACCTTCAAGTAAAGTGTAACCCATCTTTCTTGTGTCAATTCTTTCCAGAGTTGGAACTTCTTTAAAAAAAAAAAAAAATACAAATAAGTTCTGCATGCAATTGCTCACTTAAAACATGAACTGTGCGGGACTCCTGAAGAGAGGTTAAAGAGTAACACAGGTCAGCAGGGCTCGGCTGGTAATTGATTGGGTTGGGGCCAGAGTAGCAACATGCCTGTGCAGTCGCACACTGCTGAAGCAAGTCTGTAATCACTAATAAAAAGGTGTGGGTCAAGCTACCGGGAGGTGACCACATGAAACACGTACATTGGGTACGTCCCGGCCGTGGAACAGGAAGCTATAAGAAAGAAAGAGGGGGCTACATATAAAATACAAAGTTGCTTGAGGAGCGAATACTTCTAAGGAGCCTTCCTAACGTCACACGTTTCTGTGACACATCAATTACCAGGCCTGCTTGTGCAAGGTGCGACAATTCTGCCAATTTGTTAAGTACTTGTTTGTAATTTTTCGCGTGTGATGTTCTGAAAAAAGCAACAACATTCTCACCGATCACAGTGCTGCGGGACGGTACGCAGTTGTATTTGGAACCTAAAAATGTTTCTACATGTTTTACTTCAACTAGAAATTAACTAAATGGATCAAAATGTGTTTCCAACCCCTCTCAGCGGATCCCAGGCTTCTCTTTGAAGTGGTTAACGAAGCCTTCAAACGACTGTGAAAAAGCCCTGACAGCTTTTTTAAGATTGATTTTTCATTTGTCCCAGATATTTCATTTAATTCCTTTCTGAGTCTTTTAATAATATTCAACAATATTTTTATCTTTGTATTTCTTTGTGACTTGCTATTTGCTTTTTGAAACTTTGCATCTTTACACAGCTTAAGCAGAGAGATGACAGCTCACATGAAAACGATGTTGTCCCAATTTGGTTTTCTGGTAAAATGTTTTAATTTAACTTCTCTCATTACAAAAGCGTCAGGGTGATAAATACATGTGGCTTGCTCGACACAAGAGTCATTTACATGAGGATATTAATAGATTCATCATCCAGGCTTAAGCACATCAATTATGAAAGGCCTGTAACCTGAGAAGAGTAAAAAAGAGAGCCCCATTGAAATGGTGATGAGAAATCTAATTACTGCAAATACAGCTGAGGCAAAACAAACAACAATAGGTTATAAACACTGACTAATGAAATCAAATTGGGTATAAATAAATATGCTTATTTATACACATAATGTTTCATAAGCACTCAGGAGTAATTAGTAGCTGCGTTCTAGTGTTTCGATTAATCATACAGTGTACATTGGGGAATTCAGTAACTGCAATTGACGGTATCATATTTTATTGATACAATACCACAAGAGGGTCTAATCAAGCAAAACAAATCTTTCTGATTATTATTCAATCGTCTAAATTATATTTTATCTTCCTATCTCTCAAAACCGGTAGGCTTTGACAGTCCATTGGCAATGTAATTTGTGGGTTTAACAAACCGATTATGACAGCAGAAAGTCAGTATCGGCTGATTTATATCTCCACCCAAGACAGTGAGGAATTCATGAGCACTGCTTTCTCACTGCGTTGTACAGAACTCACTGCCCAGACAGCAGCAACACGAAGATTTACATTTCAAAAGCATGGCTCTTCAAATCGTGTTTAACCCCTGAGCCACTAAAAAAGCAATCCAAGCTCAAATCCAACTTTGCCGTTTTCCTCATGAAATACAACCGCTGTGGTAAGGTGGGACTTCACCCGCATTCCACATAGTAAATGGATAAACTGAAGGGGCACCTGAGTATATTTGGCAAAGAAGAGCAGGAACTGCTGAAGAGATTAGTTATGTTTGAAGAGAAAACTAAAATGCACCAACAGGAAACATCTGTGTCAGAGAGTGTGACCTCCACAACAGGAGGAGCCACGGCCCCGGTGGTGCAGCCGAGCTCTTTTAGGCCATGTGGTGCTAGCGAGGCCTTGGGCCTACTGGGAGAACCGCTTGGCCTTGGTCCTAAGGGAAAACCTCCATCAAGGGTATCAGGTGACTGAAGTGTGAGGGAATGGGAGGAGGGCACAAGGGGAAAAGAAGGAAGCCACAGAGGAATGCATAGCAGAACAGAGGAATGGACGGTTGGGTTAGTGTGGAATATGGGTTGTGGGTATAGTGGAATGACATACATGCATCTGATGAAGGCTATGGGTCTGGAATGTTTAGCTTACGAGAGAAGTCACGCAAACTATGAGTAAAATGAGACGGCCTTTGTGACTGTGATTATGGGATCGCATATAGGGGGGTAGATGAGACGCCACAATAATGCCCCAGCTGTTGCGATGGGAATAGGCTGTGGGTGACAAGAACAGGCTGCTCTGGGCTCCAAGATGGCCCTGAAAACACGCTAGATACGGATAAGGGTAAGTCTCAATGGGGCCTCTCCCAGAGCACCCTTCCCACCCCCAGTCCATCCATCCCAGTTGGCACTTGATGCCACATGAGGCCTGATGTTGACTCCCATGAAGTGGGCCAGGGAGGTCCCTGGAGGTCCACTGCTCAAACTGCTTCACGTGTGTCTGCTTCACCCACGTTATGGACACGTCCCCATCTGAGTGCCCTCTATTACAGTACAGTACAGTGCAGTGCAGGGCCCTGGTGTTTAAATGGAGAGGGTTACAGCTTGCTTGTGGTACAGTTAGATAGGCGACCTACTTAGGAAAAGGACAACACAGGGAAAGTGGATTTTGAATAAATTGAGGCTATAGAATACTGAATCAAATGTGTGACCAAGCTGCAACATAAATTGTGCCCCAGTGGAGAAGATTACATGTGTGTGTATGTGTGTGGGGGGGGGGAGGTGGGGGAGTGAAGAGATGGAGGAGGCATAAAAAAAATAAAAATTGGTAACCTATCGTGGAAGTACCACAGAAAAATAATACATTGAGAACAAGTGATTTCTGTCTCGTGTAAATTCCAGGTGACAGGAGCTCATTTGGCTCCCTGGAGTCTATGAATTCATAATGTCTCTCACATGCACCTCTAGATGTCAAGAGTGTGTGGGGAAAATAGCCAATTTCAGCCAGTACTACCCTCCTGCAGACATAGTCTATCTCTACCTATCCTTCTTTCACACACACAACCGACACAACCACCACTCTCTGCCAATTTCTATTTCTCCCTTCAAAAACGCTTAAAGTCGCATACTCTTTAATCCCTTTTTTTGGAAGGGGATGGCATTTACAAGTCACGTTATAAGGGACTTTTACCAGTGGTGGCATAGAGAAAGTCGACACACTAATTCTAAGTAGTTTATGAAAGTTGTCTCTGCTGTCTGGTGCTGTGTATGCCTGTCTTCATAGAGGCTTCACTGGCAACGGCCCCCTGAGATGGGTGGGGTAAAAAAGATGGAACCTGAAGTTTACACGTCAAGCATTTTCTAGGATAAGCATGCTGGGAGAAAGCCTACTTAATTCTCTTTTTGCATCATCAATCTCTCTGACTTCTTTTTTACTTACGTGTGATGTGTCTCTTCTTTTTCTTTTTCCATGTCACTTTCATGTGTGTCCTCCATCTTTCTTTTTCGTGTGTGGATGTGTCGCATGTGACAGTGTGTTTATTTGTATTTTTAGACTTTTTGGAGATTCAGTGTAAGCAAGTCATTAGTGAGAGATGAGAGGAAGGTTTGTGGGCATGCATGGGCATAGAGTAAATATGTTGAAACATTTCATCTGCCCCAAAGAGCATCGTGTCTCCGGGGATGTGCTCTGCCCTCTCTCTCGCTCTCTTCAACAGAATCTTGCAAATGCAGCTGTCACTCCTGATCTACTTCCAGCAAAAAGGGAGCTCGCTTGTCTTTGATATACTGTTGTACTTAAAATCCTTCCTCTAAATACCTTTGACCAGGCAGTCACAAAAACAAGGCCAATGACATGCAGCAAAGGCAACTAAGCCGACAGGCACTGTGAAGCTTCCCTATAGGCTGGTTGTAAAATGTAAGCAGTAGGGGGTTTGATGCAATGCTGTTTGATATTCAACAGGATGAATTTTAATACTACAACATCTAGGTTATGAGATGTGTGTGTCTGGGCAGAAGAATCCATGTGGAGCTCGCTTAAAATGCTCATTTATTTCCATGTTAAACCCATGCTCCGAGGGCATGTAAAATAAGCAACGGTGAGAGTTTACACAAGAGAAAGTGCAGCAGCTCGAAGCACTCTCCATCCTCCTTTCTGCCCACTGTATGCTAGCAGGGTGGGCCACACCCAGTCCAGCGCCAGACAGGCAGTCTGCCCTGACTTTGTGGTCTAGCTGCCTGACTATATATGGAGATGAAATAGCAGGGTTGAGCCTTCACCCCCTTGTAAGGCCTTCAGGGCTGCAGCCTCAAAACCAACCGAAACCTTAAAACAGCTTGTAAAAAGCCACTTCCTCAGAGCCAGGATGATTATAGTCTAGAACAATGCATAATGAATGAAAAACCAGGAATGAAGAAGGGAGTTTTCTGCTATATTTTCAGCTGACACATTTGCAGCTTTCTTCTTCTCCTCCTCAGTTACTTTTTTGTCATTTATATTTTATAATAGAGACACATTTTTGCAAAATAAAAATAATCCTCATATTACTTTTTCTAAATCACACCTCTACTATAAAAGAGTTTCCAGTAAAGGAGTTCTATAGTTATTGTGTATTATTGAGCTAATCGGCAGATCAGCCGCATCAGCAGATGCATTCAGTTCCTTAAATCAGTTTACAATGATGAATAGCCCTCATTTAGCCCCACAGCTGGTCTTGTGCTGAGCGCTGTCCCTGTGTTTGCATGTGTCTCTGTCCCTGCGGTTGGAAAGTTGTTTTCTACCAGGCAGTGGATGGGTGATGTGGCCAGGGGCTGAAGGCAAGAAAGATGGCCGACACAAGAGTAACGACATATGGTCAGGTCAGTCCATGTTTAGAATTTCTCCTGTATGACGGATAAGCATTAAGCACTCTGGAAAAGCTGTGGCAGCAGCCCACCTGTAGCTGGTAGAAAATAACTCATGAGCCAGTGGTGGTTTGGCAACTACGGGTACAGGAAAAAGAAATATGTGTGGCCTGAAGGTTGCACCAGAAAACAGAGCTTAACTGCATTCGCAGCCCCTTTCTAGTGAGTCACCATTATGTCAGCCTGCACAAAGAAAAAGCTTTGAGTTAACAAGCCAGAATAAGAGCACACTTTTGTCAGAGCTCTGAGAGACATTACACTGATGATTAGGATTCCCATGCAAATGACAAACGCAAAAGCGAAGCAACATCTACACTTGATTAGACCATGTCTGCACCTCTGCAGGTTATAGAGCAAGGTTTTCTGATGCCTATCACACGGCATTTTGTTATAAACGTGCTGCTGTCAGCTGTTTCACTCTGCTGTTTATCTATCAATAATGAGGTGCTCAGCAGCTGCAATCACAGAGACCCTGATTGTTTTTTGTGTGAAATACAAGAGGTCTTTGTTGGTTGGATCAGGTTGAATCACATTAGGGATTTTCATAAAAGCCTTTGACATCTGGACCAGTGGCAGCAGGTCTTTGTCTGTGCCTCCAATTTGAGTAATGGACTGTAACACTGTTCCAGAATAGCAGAGTAGCACAGTCGACATGGCCAACTATCTGTTGTCAGCACCAAATTAAGAGGCTCACTCAGTTTAATATTATGCAACTACAAACAAATGATTTAAAGTTTTGGGCCTTCTCTCAGAAATTCAGTTGGTCCCCCAGAACATTTCTATGCCAGCATTAATCCTAATACTGTTGGAGCCTCACACTGATTTTGACTCTATGAAGCCATATTTGGGTAATGAAAAGATGTGACACAGCTAGCAGGGCATAGCTATTGTTCAGGGTAAATGTGTCAGTTTGTGTATGGTAACTGTGAGAGGCCATAGACCTTGGTTTCTCACCCTTTGAACTTTTACATCATTCATTGAACAACTCCTGACATTGTGGTCTCAAATACAGTAGAATAGAACTGCTTTTATACCAAGGTTTCTTTCTCCTTCGAGGTTAAAGAAATGTTAGGCATATGAATCCAGAAATTACCTTCTTCCCCCCTTTCCAATTCAATAAAAGCATCTTGATGAAGACATGTGATCAATAGAGCCACTTAGCATGCGGTTGAGTAAGTTACATTGCTCTCTCACTCTCTCTCAACTTCCCCGCGCACACAAACACAGTACCGCCCACACACTGGCACATACAAACCGACACATACATTCTCACCTCTGTCAAAGACTGTTGCAGTACGATGCAGTAACGCTGTTTCCATGTTACATGGTCCACTAGTTTTCATTCCAGTTCGGTGCTTAATCGCTCATCACTGCAGTAGTTGGCTTGTAAAGCTGACCCGTCACCACTGTGTCTGAGGCGGGGTCACTAACTGAAAGGTATCGCTTAATGGTGCATGGTTTGGCACTCAAGTGCTGGAAATATTTCCTCCACGCACACCACCATAGGTCAAGACAACAAGACTGCACTGGAATCGAGCAATTAGTTCCTGCAATGGATCAGTACCACAGATATGATGCCGCTGTACATATAAAACCAATTCTCGACCTTCAGATTCAGTTTTAAGAATGCAGATATATTACGAGTCAAAATCGTGTCTGGGGGGGGGCAGGGGCGGGGGGCATTCACACCCATGTATGTTT
Organism: Perca fluviatilis; assembly: GCF_010015445.1. Taxonomy (NCBI): domain Eukaryota; kingdom Metazoa; phylum Chordata; class Actinopteri; order Perciformes; family Percidae; genus Perca; species Perca fluviatilis. Next base: position 9,299,250 of record NC_053132.1, read on the forward strand.
TTTAAACAACAACATAAAATCAAAATGTACATGTGAGGTTTACTTAACGGCTTTAAAGGGGGAAAAGGGACAACTTTGGCTTAACAGAGAAAAATGAACGGGGTAATAGTTACATGCAGTCTTATATTATTTTACAATATAAGACTGCATGTAACTATTACATCGGGTGGCATTTATTAGCTTCATTTGAAGGATTATGGGCGCCTCATGAGTTGACACAAACTTTACGACATGAGTTTATGAGCCAAAATCTTAACAGATACACTTACAAATGCATTTTGACCAAGCGAGAATAAAGCATTTTCATGGTTGTTTCTTAGCTCCTGCAACAAGTAACAATTTTGGAGATAAAACGTTTTCTCAAGCACAGCAGGGATTGACTGCATCTCTTTCATAACAATTATTGCTTTGACTCATGATGTTGCTTCAACAAACACTTGCATAAAATGCAAAAGCCCAAAAAAAATGCTACTGGAGAAATCGAAACCTCAAAGGCCTGACAAATCGTGTCTCCCCTTGTAACATCATTTGGTACAGCAATATATTATACAGCTGCCACAGTCTCCACTAATGAGATTAAGAATCTTTGGGAGAATCTTATGAGAACTGAGGGTTCTGAAATCTATGCTGTCTTCGATTAATACTTTCTAACGCCTAAGCCTTTGTTTCCCAAGCTCAGTGCTTCTTTCAACCCTCTATCCCCCTAATAACATGTTGCAATTTATTTTTTGACAAGATTAAATCCAATCTCGCCCCAATCTTCAGTGCAATAATCTTGTTTGTACTTTAATTAAACAGTATTGAGCTGGAAGCCCCTTTCTAAGCCTCAACACCTCCCCAGCCGCTTGTACAGTCCACCAGGAGCTATCCAGACCTGCTAACCCTGAAACTCCTTCACCCCCACTACTCCTTCTTCAATGCATCACAGTCTGTGTGTACAAATCCTGTCTGATATTGGGACAACACTGCATGAGCCCGGCGAAATCTGTGGAGGCATGACCTACCGTAGAGGTCTAACAGCTTGACTATATTGATTTCCCTTACGTTCGATGCTTCTTAAGCTGCAGCAAATATCCCGTCACTGCCACATGATGCTCTATTTCAGCATCCCTGTGTGAGTACCACATGCATACACATGTAAAGAGTGCGCAAATTGATAAAATAGCACAAACACGTGCAGGTATTTCTGCTTGCCTTTGACACATGACTGAAGTGTGACAGACAGAGTGCAGGTGTTGCTTTCAATCTATTTATGTCATGTTCATGGGACCGTGCCCCCGTCTCCCTACAGAACAGCAGGTTTTACTATACTGATTGATGGCTTAGGTTAGGTTTAAAGCCAGATGTACAGATTCTCCACATGGTAGAAAACAAAAAACCATCTAGGGACATTTCTATGGCCTGAATATGGCAGCATCTGTTGCTGTGAGCGTGTATTCATTCATTTTAATTTATCCTCCCGACGCCTAAGATTAGCACTCAAAATGTTTTTTTTTTCTTTGTTGTGACGAAACAATCTTCAGTTGCTTATGGGACAAGTCGCACCGATGCTTTTCTTTGCTGATATCTCACTGTGTTTAAGACACCGTAGGCCATTCTCTGTGACGCCAGAACCAAACACCAGTTCTAACCATAGGAATAATGCTGCAGGAGTAAAAGCCATGCCATGTTAGGATGACAGGAACTTTTGACAGAGGATGAAAGCCGGGGAGCTTTCTGATTGGGTAATAGGCTGCTCTATGATGTGGGGCCCGTCATCCATAAACAAATATGTGCTCCAATTTAAGATGCATCTTTGCCTTGCCTTCTGGAGTGCAAAGCACAATGGGAGCAGATCGCATCAAACACTTTATCTTCAGACGGTCTCCAGAGAACAATCGCTTTCATATCTGACTTTCAAAAACTACTTCCTGCTCTCACATGCTGTACCCAAGTGAAGTTAAAAAAGAACTTTAAGTACATACAATTCTACACTGCATTTAAAGCATTATGGTAGGCAATATATAGAATTTCCAACGCAAACTAAATGGAGCATTACTGTTTGAGATAATGATTTCTAATCAAGTGCCAAACTATTTGTATTTTTACAAATATACTTTGGGTGCTACAATGTAAATAAAAGGAAGCCTGTTTGACAGATGTGGATCCCAGAATTTAGCTATCCAAAAAATCTGAAATCCAGTGTTGGTGACTGAACATGCATTTTTGATCAAGTTTACAAATAGGAGGTTTGAAACATTCAAACAGGATTTTGTTTGGTCTGTCAGCTTTAGATCGTAAAAAGAGTAAAACATTGGACCATCAAGCTCATTATTGACAACCATCCATCCTACTGCCACTGTTCCAGAAATGATGAAATGATTCAAGGCGATTCCAAGGAGATATATTTGTCAGTGTGAACGACATCAAAAGGTCTCCCACAAAAAGAGATATAGAGGTGTGTGTTCTCTTACGTACATATCTTTGTGAGGACCAGGTCATTTTTGAAACCTGACGACATTTTCACAAGGCTGTTTAAGACTAGTTTTAGAATTAATATTAGGCAATATATAATGCATTCTCTAGCCCTAAAATTTGGGCAAGACTCGGGATAGGGAATGCATTTTATTAATAAGGGGCCTCACAAGTATAGGACCCAAATACAAATGTGCGTGTATATTGCACATGCAAGTAGAAGTGTTAAGCCCAGTTCAGACCAAAGATTGGCGACAAAACGAGTTGAAACTTGCAACGAGCCGGTCTGCAGCGTTCTTAAACCTGCCAGTTCACACCAATGCGACGAGACGGTGTATCATCTTCATAACAACGACTCTTTGTACTTCCGTTCTAACTTCTGACTTCCAGGCTTTTTATAGCTAAATATATCATTTGTTTCGTGTAAATATGAATGTGGATGACATTTCAATCAGGAGAGACTTCGTTTGCAGATATGCAAAAAGATTTATTGTACAACTGCATAATAAAATGTACAGTCTTTTGGAGATTAGGCTACATCGTATTAATAATATTTGAAAGGGGTAGAGAAACAGGACATAACCCCCCGATGGAGTCTAGACACTGGTGGCGGCGGAGAAGGAGTCCGGACACCAGACCGAAGGAGGCAACGGAGCGGACAGCCGGAGAAAAAACGATGACGGAGGCGGCAGGGGAGGTGGAGGGTTGAGCAATTTGCCTGAAACGACAGCTGACAGCACAGGGAGAGAACAGATTTAAAGCAGGGTTGTAATGCTGTGATTGGTCCTTGAATTTCATGGCCAAGTCTGATTGGTTTAACTAAAAAGTAGCGCCTCTACACAGCTGATTTGATTTAAGAAGAAAGAGTAGTGACTGGGTTATTTGACGTCTTCCTGAAAGAATTTGCGCTGAGCTTTAGTGATATTGAGATGCTTGCTACAGTTGCATTTCTAGTGATGAAACGGTGAAAACACGTTTTATTTTCTCTGATTCACTGCTTTGTTCTAATGTACGTTCTAAAACCAGACTCTGCGACTTGAACAGTTGAGTCGCAGCGAAACTACGAGCTGGTTTGAGTCGAGCTGAGACGGACTAGTTCAGAACGTTCTAAAACGGTTTCGTCTCGTCGCAAATCTTTGGTCTGAACTGGAATTCATGCGCTCAGGCCCAAAGACTCAACCACTGCAGACTAGTAATAGAAGGAAACCATCATTACGTCATCATTACATCATTATGGTATTCGAGATGAAAGCGGATAATGTGGTACACACCAGGCCTGATTGCGGCTTCACTTTGTCAAGCTAAATCAATCCAGCTAATATCGGCAGCGGCTGTCAATCAATTATAAAGATAATAAGTGAGCTTGTTTTTATGTGTTTTTGGGTCCATGAGAAAAACCAATCTGCAACAAATATATAATAATGTCTTATTCTATGCTTGTTAGGCAATGATCGCCACACAGATTTAAGTCAATTTGGCACACTTAATAACTTTCCTGACATTATGTGATATGACATGAGGCCTTGTAAAACTTTCTTTACCAGAATTCCAACCCAATCTGTGAGTCAATTTGTCACCTACTGTACACTGCAACTGATTTAGTGGCAAAAAAGACAAAATTACACACAGAGAAGCTTCTTCCTCCATCTGAACTTCTACATTAGACAGCAAATATGCTACATATACTCGGAGAAAAATGATATATGTTGTCTGCTGTATATTGTTTCTACCTCCTGGAAGGAAAGCAAAAGGAATACAGAGAACAAAATGGAGCTGGCTCTATGAAGATGGCTGCTTTTGTGTTCTGGCCCGGCATGTGCTCGGCCAACTGATTACTGCTTTTTCCCGTAGGTGCAATCTAAGGTCTGACAAAGTAAACGATAAAGAAGCATTTCCATATGGAAGCTTTAGGTCATTGCTGTTCTTGGATAGAAACACCCTCTGTGAGTTGAGCTACATTTTCTGCAATATAATGGCAGTATAGTTTTATGGAGATTGACATGAATTATTCTTTGAGTTCTGAGAAAGAAAATGTTCCTGGATGTGATCAGTGAAGAAAACAACAAACACCACTTGTTTAGCCCACAGGCTTCCAGTGAAATGTCTTCACTATGCCAAAAATGTATTCATATATTTGCTAAAGCTGTAAAAGCTTTTCTACTGTTAAAGACTACATAACAATACCGTAAATCTTCATTTAAAAAAAAGGGAGACAATGAGGACTACATCAATATAATTGATCCTGAAATGGAGCTGAAAAACTGTGGACCATTTTTTTCTGGTGCTGCATTGATTTGGCTGCAAAATGAAGCATCCTCTCACAAAATCCCATTTTGTCCGCTTGTTGAAACATCAGGACTTTTCAATACCTGGAATGCAGTAAACGTGCATTAAGGCTGTGGTCCTTGGCAACAACTCCATTAAGTGGGAAAAAAAGAAAGAAGCAGAGTGCCATCAGAGTGAAAAAGCACTGCAGAAATCTCGAGTGTGAACGTTTTTCATCACACACAGAGCTGCAAGGCCTCCTGAAGGACCCGGGAAGAAACACCCCCCCCCCCACGCCGAAATCAAATATGGGAGTGCTTGATGTGTTGCTCACATCTGTCCACTCCATATGGAAGTCAGAGTTTCCCTGCCATCGAAGGTCTCTGTGGACATGCACTGCTTCAGTTTACAGAAAGAGGTGATAAAATGGGGAAGCAGTTGCACCTTTTAGTTTGTGTTCAGCAGCATTTACTTAGAGAACTCTCTTCATCAGTTAGTGTGACAGTTAGGGTTGGGTATCGTTTGGGTTTTTTCCCGATACCGGTGCAAAAGCTATACTTTTTAAACCTAAGCGGTGCCTGAACCGATACTAAAAAAAAGTAAAGAGCACAAAACGACAGTCGGCAACATGAAAGGACGGCTTCTTTATTGCTATGGCCATATGGTCAAAATGAGATGATTTATTAATAATGTAATAACAATAACTTATAACATGAACTTATTTAACCAGTAAATTAGACGACAAAAACAACCACCAAATGGGAAAAGGGTATATTACAATTACTTTGAATGCACCACGAGGCTTAGGCTACCAGTTTCAAGTGAAACTGTTGTTTTTTTGGCAGCCGCAGACTGTTTAACGTCACAGTGTTGGAATCCTCTACAGTGAAATACAGTCAAACTTTGCACCGTTTAGCGTTAGCTGTCAGCATTTTAACCGTGTTTTATACAGCTGCTAGCTAACAGTAGGCTAACGTTACCTGCTGCCAAGTGTAGTGTGTTAACTAGCGCCCTGTGCAGTGATGCTTCGGTTGCCTGTAACGTCCGTTTCGGAGCATAAGAGAAAAGCGCAGGCATTTCAGTGGCATTGAAATAAGGCATCGAAATCCACGTTGCTATTCGGTCCAGGAGTTTACTGACAGATATCAAACCCTATGGAAGGTGGTAGATGGCGAGATCTAACAAGCCTCCCTAATCCCTGTGATCCCACCTATTCTCCCACAGTCAGCTGTTTTCACTGCTCTGCTGACAGCCTGACTGCTGTGCTGTCCTGATATCCCTCTCTGTGTTTCTAACTCTTTCTCACAAGTTATCAGCTTACACAAAGCCAGCCAGATAGGTGACCTCTGGCATTGACTGCTTAAACCCCAGGCTGATGAACTATGAGCCCTCTCTGGATAAAATACTCTTAAAAGCACAGGCCTCGCACATGTAGGGTCATAATGCTGAGCAGCAACTGAGCACATCTTCAGGTAATCCTCATCTGCATCTTGATTCTGCTTTTAATGCAGTAGCACAAGAGTGTCAGAGCCAAGGAGGATTTCTGCATTGTCCTGGCACATGGTTGAACAGATCGTGGCACCTCTCGCCTGTCACCTCACCTCACTGGAGGGGAGTTATTTGGTGGAGGAGGAAAAACAGGAAAACAGCCAAATGAATTCTGTGCAGTGAGTCTTCTTGAGTAAGAAAGCAAGAACAAAGCAGGCTGCGTGGTAGGGTGTTGGCTGGAGAGTGATAGGAAGAAAAAGGAGAGAAAAAAGATGAAGGAAGGAAGGGAGAGGCCTGTGGGCTTGGAGGAACCTTCAGGGTTGACTGTGGGCCCATCTTTAATTGGCAGGCCAGTGCACGCCTGGATGACCACCAAGCAGGACTAGCAGAGATGACCAGAGGGCAGAATGGGCACGCCACCACATGGCACTCGCTTCCTCCCACAGCCGTCGTTCGAGCCGTTCCTGAGTCTTCCCACCATCCCACAGGCAATTCCATCTGCTTCTGTTGTTCCTCTGCTCTCATTAAGGAGGGCTGGCTGGGGCACCAGCAGCAGAAAAACACACCCAGACAGGACAGGTGCCAAGCCCTGCAAATATGCCATACATGGCAGTGCATCTCATTGACCCAGTAGGGTAATATCCAACTTCAAATAAGCCTCAGGTTACAATAGCTATAATTCTGGGCTAGATAGACCCCTACATACTTTAGATTCTTGAGGACATGAGAAATTTAACATAGTATAAAATTACCCAAACATTGAATACCCTTTTTTTAATTCATATTTAAGACCCTGTTTACACGTACATGGTTATTTTTACAAACAGAGACATTTCCCTTCGTTTGTGCCCTTCATTTACACGCAAATGGAGAATTCGCCAGAGTGGAGATTTTTGAAATTATTTTGGAAAAACGGAGGTTTAGGCAGCCGAGACAGAGAAAGAGGACATGATTGGTTGCTGTTGTTGCTATTGTCGGGATTCTGACGTGGACTTGAGCTTCTCGTTACACTTCCACCTAAAGGTCTGGCATGCTCTCGACTGCATTGATGGCATATATACACAGGCACGCCCGCCGATAGAGGGGGACAAACGGGTCTGTTGTCCCGGGCCCACAGTAGGGGGGGCCCAGAACTGGGCCCTCATTAAATTATGGAATAATTGAAAAAGATTTTTTTAAATAGGCCTATTTGTGGAAAGAAATATGTAATATTTGAGTTACATAAAAGCTTTTTATTTGTTTTCTTCCTAATTGTCCTTGAAATAGTGGTCAAGAACCCCCCCACCCCCAACACAAAAATGGTTTGGCCACTTATCAAAAGTTGATGTTGTTTTCAGTAGATTTGAAGTTCAGTATGCTCAAAATGTCCGTGCCGCCCAAGTCCGGTGCTCCGAAAAGGAAGGAAAAGAGAAGAAGAAAATAGAGGCCTTAGAGATTTTCTAAACAAAAAATATTTTAAAAAAGGTGGTGACAGTGAAGCTGGAACTGTCAACGTAGAGCAAGGTAAGAAACAGCGCAGCCAACGTTTACGAGCCATGTAACGTAGCTAACAGGCCAGCTCTCATGTTTACGTCCATTAGCTTGTATAAAAGCCTGAGACAACACGTTCTCTTTACAGAAAGAGTTGAGTTTGGTAGCTCCGTCAGAGAGGATGAGACAGAGAGGAGAGAGATCCAGCTGCTGTCAGGTGACAGAGAGAGTGATGCGGGAGGGGCCCGCTGCCTCGCAACGGAGGGACAAAGTCAGGCTACCGGTGAGAGAGAGAGAGAGAGAGAGAGAGAGAGAGAGAGGAGAGAGAGAGCGAGAGAGATGCGGGAGGGGCCCGCTGCCCTGTCGGAGAGTCTGAGCAGGATGGATCAGAGACTGATCACATTAATTTCAGTGAGAGATGTGAGGAGAGGAGAGGAAGATCAGATTAGAGGAAGATCAAGGAGAGGAAGAGCATAAGGAGAGGAGGGAGCATGAGAGGAAAAAAAAAAGAGAAATGACAGGTACAGGAGATGAACAGGAGAGGAGAGGAACAGGAGAGGAAGAGCAGGGGAGAGGAAGAGCAAGGAAAAAGGAGAGATCTGGGCGCGGGGGGCCCATCTAAGCTCATCTCGTCCCGGGCCCAGGCAAGACTGTCAGCTGGCCTGTACACGAGTACATATAAACAAACACTTTTCTGAAAACGGAGAGGTTGAAATGTCTGTTTATGAAAATAGCCGGCCACGTGTTAACGTAGCATAAGATTCATTCACTTCAGCATAAAAACAATACAGAAACAGAAACTTTAAAGTGCCCATATTATGGGAAAAAAAAAACTTGCTTTTTCTGGGACTTGGGGTGTTATTTTGTGTCTCTGGTGCTTCCACACGCATACAAACTTGGAAAAAAAAAACATCCATGCTGTTTTGAGTGAGATACGGTTTCTGAAGGTCTTCTGCCTTCAGTCTCCGGGTGAGCTGTTCAAAATCTGCACGGCTTTCTACGTCACTAACCGAGACGAGTTGGCTAACTGTAGCATGCTAGCGCTAACATGCTAGCTCGTTCTCAATGGCAAAACACTGCTACAACACACACTAGTTTACCATAATCTACAAAAAAACTACTTACATGTCCCTGTTCTGCAGGTATGCCACGCAAAGTTGGAAGTGCGCCCTCGTTTAGAAGAAGTCTCCCGGCTAATCCTGCCTTGTACTGACTGAAGTTGTAGAAACAAACAGCTAGCTGATGTGATCCTTACCTAGCTACTGCGCATGTGCGCCTCCAAACAAAGATGGAATAGAAGTGCGATGCCTCACTCTGTAGCTAAAACAGAGAGCTGAACACACAGGGTGAAAAGAGGAGCTGTAGCAATGTGCTGTACAACAAAAATATGGTGTTTTTTGAAAATTAAACCATGTAAACCTATTCTGGTACAACCTCTAAATACAATTATGAACCTGAAATGAGCATAATATGGGCACTTTAAAGGTTTAAGACAAAGAAGGCAGTGATCTACAGTTAAATGAACCTTGGGGGCAGTTAAGAGAACTGAAATAAATGTTCCTGGCGTCATCCAAAGAAAACAGAACAAAAACCACTGGTGTAACTTCCAACTTCTCTCCCCATCCTGAGGAGTCAGTGTGTACATTCCCCAGCCACAAACAGCTCTTGGTGACCATCTATTATCAAGTGTTTATTTAACTCCAGGGGAGCAGACAAAACAGGACGTAGACACATTTGTTTGGAATAGTCTGTTTGGATTTGAAACAGTGAGAAGAGGAGACGTTGAAAAAAAAGACTGAAGATCTGACGACTGTTTGACTGCTTATTGAATCCATAGCGGAGGTGAAACATGCGTACTAATTTTTTGGAGCTCGTGACAACATTCTTGGACAGTTAATAAATAATAAATGAATAAGTCAATTTTTTTAATATATTGATAATGAAATAATGTGATAATTACAGCCTAATAAATCCATGCATCTCTCTCTACCCCTCTGGAAAAGACGGCCTGCTAGGTCTTATTGATTGCTTTCCCTTTGAAGGTTTTCATTCAATTGACATTTCCATTTTGTCTGTTAACTGGCCCTTGCCTGAAATGTGCACTTATTGTGGTTATTAACGATGTTTTTTTGTGTGCAAATACATCTGCTTTGCTGATGTCTTTTTCTTATATCTTGTCTCAATCTTTTTTCCAAAAAGCCAAACCTTTAGCAGGATTGGCTTGCAACAAAGAACTAATTATTTAATGTTAATTTTGCATGTACTGACAAAGGCCTATAGTTCTATTTAGCGGCTGACAGATAGACAGTATCTAGACTAATTAAAATCCCTAACACTTTGTGCCGCCTTAATGAAACACTATATTTAAAGAAAAGGTCCCGAAAGCTTTAGAACTCTGTCAGTCTGGTTCGAGCTGAGAGGGCATAATTATACAATTGTTTCTGAAAACACTGGTTTTGCATTTGTTAAATGTATCTAAGACAAATGGCTCTGCTTCGCTGGGCACCTTCTCATGAATGAATAACAATGTTAATCAGTAAGGGCTTTGTTCCCCTGCACTGCATGTGTGCAGCTAGCTCACCTGACCCCTATATCAATTTGACACAATACAGTCCCTAATTCTTTCACGGGCACTTTCTACATGCAAATGGAGTTTTACCTGAATCCAAAATACCAGGGTTTAAATCCCGCAGTGTGCGGATTGTACAAACTCCACTTTCAAATGAGCTATTCTCAGGGTCACTTCAAACCACCACTGCTAGATTCGGCCTGGGAAACAAAAAGGATTTGTGAGAATTGTCTTTGGGGCATGACAGCAAGAGGAGAGCTTAAGTCTGATTGGGGTGAAGAGTCATGAATTATAACAGCAGCTCCTTATCCCTCCTGCAGGTTTTATCCATCTCTTGTTTCAATTAGCAGGAGGGGGGTCTAACTGACAGTATCTCTGTAAATCCACAACTACTCGCCACTTCACCCCAGTTGTTAAAAGAGCAACTTCAGCTCCCCAATTTTACCTCCCTAATGTCATTTGCTCTTATTTTTCCCCACCATGTTCCCCCCTATTAACGCTGTCATTTTTTTTTTTTTATTAAGGTCAAAGGACAACAGTTAGAGCTTTGCTTTGAATATACTGTGCACAGAAATACCTGTTTTTACTCGGAGGATAAGAGGTTTTGGTTGTTTTTATCGCATGCCTCTATTGCCAGATAAGCTAAACTCTGAAACCCATCAACCACAAAGTAATGTTTTTTTTTTTTTTCAACAAGACAGGAGAGTAGGGCTGGGCAATAAAGCGATCTCGAAACGGGATCGCAATAAAATTCCAGTCGATAACAATGATACGCTTTGGACATGTCTAGACGATAACACTGCCAACTGCCAGAGTCTGCCTTTTCGGAAATGCCAGACACGCCTACTTCCTATTGTGAGCGTTTGAGTTGCTGGTGTGGAAGTGTGTTCCCCCGTCGAATAGTGTTTTACTTCTGTTAAAATGCGTAGCGCCCCCATCCATAGTACTGGTTAGAGATAAGTTAGCCTATATCCTTGACGTTCCACTTCTGGGATTGCTCCGGGATGCATGTATTTTCGCTGATGTCCGTTACCTTTCGCTTTCTTTGTGTTGGAATTTTAAACTCCGGTGGATTTATGAGGACTATGGTTAACTGCTCCTCAGATCTCTGCAGGGTAAAATGAGACAGCTAGCTAGACTGAGTTTTCTCTCGCACAACTATTTTGCAGCAGCACCATGCGGCGATTAGCGCCGACCAGGACGATTGTGATTGGTTTAAAGAAATGCCAATAAACCAGAGCACGTTTTTCTCCCATTCCAGGAATGCTGTGTGGACTCGCCAGACCTTCCTGAAAATGGTTTGAATTTCACAACGCGATGAGGAGCAGATTAAGCCGGTCTGCAAAATACCGCCGAAGGGTTGGTGCCAAGCACAACAAATCTTTTCCATCACCTGAACAGGTACCATTCAGCGACCACACAGAGTATGAAAATGCAGACTAATGCTGGCCCGAGTCCACACACACAACACACACACACACACACACACAGCCTGCAAGTTAAAAGTATTAATGTTAGCATTAGATGTGCTGTAGGTGCTGTACCAAAACAACAAATCAATTGTGTCGTCTTTTGCTGCCATTGCCCCATATGAAAAACATGCAAAAATATAAGGAGCGCTATTTCTTATTGTATAGCGAAAGATACTTTGTTTGGTTTTGTGCTACCACTACAAAACTTTGAGATGCTTTCTTGGCAGAAGTTTTTAGGTTAGCACTGTGGCCTCACAGCGAGAAGGTACCGGGTTCGAACTAGAGAGGTCCCGATACCATTTTTTGCTTCCCGATACCGATTCCGATACCTGAACTTGTGTATCGGCCGATACCGAGTACCGATCCGATACCAGTGTGTCATATATTTTATTATGTTTTAACAACTACTATCCCTGTATGGATGTGATATGATTCTATATCTTTGTTGTTAAACTCTTTGTGAAACATGAACAAACACAAACAATGAATGCCACAGAAGTTTATTTTATTATGCAGTTTGACAGTCAGTTATAACGGAAAAAGAACAAATAAACTACTTTAACGTAGATTTTCTTTAGGGCTTTATTACGTGGCATCGGATCGGTGCATAAACTCCAGTACTTCCCGATACCGATACCAGCGTTATAGGCAGTATCGGAGCTGATACCGATACTGGTCGCCCCGCGCCTTTTTGTGTGGGGTTTGCATCTGTGTCGCCGCGTGGGTTTTCTCCGGGTAGTCCAGTTTTCCCCACCACTAAAAATATGTCCCCCCTCCCTCTCTACCAAGCTGATGTGTGGTGAGCATCTGGCGTCTTAAGGCTGCCGTGCATCACCCAGGTGGGTGCTACACATTGGTGGTGTTAGAGAGTAGTCCTCACCCTGAAGCCCATAAGTGTCTATGATAAAGCACTATATAAATGTAATGAATTATTATTATTTTTTACATTTAATATGTTCAGACATAATGCTAAACGCCTTCATGGCCTTAAACAGACATTTTTTTATACCACTGTATAAGTATACAAACTTCCATGTTATACACCAAGCATGAGGAATGCCTCTCATTTAAACGTTCTACTACAGAGCCATGGGTGATGCTGTCTATGTCTAGCCTGAGGGCAACGATACAAGTGCTCATACATTTTTTACACCTTGGAGACAGATGAGGACCACATGGGCTGACATATTAGCAACTTCTGGAGGAAGCCCTTGGTAGTGCAGCATGTTGAATTCTCTCCAGTACCATGGGAATACAATTAAAGTTCTTTAAACTGGGGGGAAGAAACAACGTGAGCGCAGAGGATAAGAGAAAAAAGCAACCTGGAAAGACCTTGGGGGAGAAGAGGCATTGAGAGAAGAAAGCAAGATAGCAGATGAGCAAGGGGGAATGGGAGGGTGATGGAGATGGGATGGAAAATATGCCTGTGGCAGGAAAATGAAACCAAACCAGCTCATTACTGACCCAAGCACACAGTGAGAAGGAGATGGGGGAAATACAAGTTGAAAACATACTGCAGCACAAAGAGGAAAAGATGGAAGGAGCATAACAGATGAACAGAAAACATTTTGGATTTTGATATGTTTATACGGTAGCATATCATCGTTACGGCGATTTCATCACAGTGTGACAGCAGCATATTTTGGAGTGTACTGTCACACAGGCGGTCCCTGGGTCAGCTAAAGGAGTCTGCAGGGTCCTCTAATGAGAAGCAGACCCTCAGAATAGCAAACAAGCTTACTCTTGAACAGAGAAGAAGATGAAAGAAGAAAAACCTTCTCTTCATTCAAAAACATATAAATGTTCCCGGTCTTTACATTTCTTCATCTAAGCCTGCTAAGCTGGAATCCACTCAGTTTTTTTTTTTTTTTTTTTTTTTTTCTCCTTCTATCTTGCTTATTTCACATCTGCTTTTGGCCTACATCTTCTTCTCTTTTCTCTCTGTTGTTGCTGATGCTCCTTCTTTCTCCGTATCTTTCTCTTTCCTCTTATCTTCCCAATTCTTGCTAGAACATAACAGGCTCACAGACTCCCACTCTGTGTACCAGTGCTGTCCTGTTTTTGTGGGGTGACAAATTAGCCCAGTAGAGAATCATGTTGCCACTGCTGAGCAGTAAACAACAAGATCGCCTGAATGGAAAAATGCAGGGTTAGGAGCTGCAAAGGATCTCTTCACTGCTCTCCATAGTGCCTCCTTCCACCCTGCTCCTGCCTCCCTCAGGCCTGAGGAGCATGCCCGCTGCTTCCACATGGCTCGCACCCAGCAAGCACAGCCATGGTGCAATGAGCCACAGCTTAACACCATCTCAGATACTGACAGTGTGATTGCTGCTAAAGAAATGGAGCAGAATGGTGACTAGCGAAGCCAAAACGGCAAGTCAACAGGCCAGAGAGTGGGCGTACTGGGTAATGAAACAACAATATTTTCTGTTAAGCAGGAAGCAGGAACCGTAGCTTAATAGGACTTCAATATATTAGTTATATTATCTACGGTTTTGTGGCAGAAATTGTTGTGGTGGCACTACTTTAGCCCAAGAAGAGATTCTTAAAAAAAAATATAAAAGGTTTCAATAGAAAGTCTAATTTCTAAAAATAATGCCAATGTGTTTTAAATGTATTGTTAATAGTTCTTTATTATTAAAAAGGAAGAAAAAAAAGGTGTTTGGAGAAATATCAGAAATGCTCCTTTTGGTCTCAGCCAGCTGGAGGAGCGTGGTCTACAGAGCAGATCTGTATGCTGTAGCACACAAAACCAAAAAGCTATTTCATTTCAGCTGGACTATAAGATAACTGACCCAGCATGGGCTTTTCCCATAACCCCCCTTTGATTATAAAAAGTCACATAGGGTTACAAAGTCACAATGCCAGGCCTGTAAATGATTATGAACAATTATTGAATTATCGTCAAGTCCTACCAAATACACAAACTAAGAGTAAAAGGTTTTCATTAATTTCATACTGGCTTTACCTTGGCACCCAATTCCAATTCACTGCCATGGCATGAAGTGGTGTGCCCTTTATGTAGCAGGGCAGAAAGTAAGGGTGTGGAGGTCGATGTAGTGGATGGTCACAGGACTGATTTTCATCCAGGGCACCGGAGTTTGAGTCCCGTCACAGACATCAACAACTGCAATTAGCATTGCACCTTAACCATAGTTTATTTGTCATAACCACAATTGTTTCCTAACCTTAACCATACCAGAGTTGCTAGGCACATGAGTTGTAGTTTTTACAAAATGTTGTCATTGAGCGTAACCCTGGGTTTTGCCTGGTGATCAGGTTGGAAAGCCAGCCTCCATTGGCCCCCATGCACTCAGGTATTCAGACAGGTAGTTTGTCAGTCAAACAGCAGCCAGTGTCAGATAATCAGTCATTCCGGTGAATCAGTCTGCCAGGGAAGGTCCCATTATTACTCCTTGGATAGAGTCATAGCATAGCTTAAGTCACGCTGCAGATTTACCTTCCTGTACATTATATTTCTCTTCATAAATCAATTTTCTAAGCCTGTCTTTGAAGGCAGAGGGCATGGCAATAATGTCCTACGCAGTGTCATACCAACAGCTCCAGCCTTTTTTTGCCTCCTACTCAGGCGACAAACAAATTACAATCCAGCTATGAACACCAAATAATAATGAGTAAACAAAAAGCCATTTCATGCAGTCCTAATGGAAAAAAAACTTCCCTCAGGGTAGGGGACATATATTGTAGTTAAGTAGGTGCCCCCGTAATCCCACATTTTAATGGTGAAATCTTAATTATAGAAAGTGTGTTCCCCCATGGGGCAAAAAAGCCATCATCAGGGTGATAAAATTACAGGGAGAAAATATTTGTTGTGAAATTCATGTAAACACACATCCATAAGTAGGATACATAACGCATGCCAGCTCTTATATTAGACGTCAGATCCCACACAGATAGTTACCACCAGTCCAAGTGGCCGGGCTCAAGGAAGGATGAATTAAGCCCAAGAGTCATTAGTCATGTGTGACCCAGCCAGGCATAATCTGAGCCTAATTCAACAGAGATACCACCACTGAGGCTAAAGCCTGGTCCTCATTAATCATTACAGCATCAGCTACAGCACCGGTCTATGGCTTTAGTCTTTATTAATGGTACCCTACTTTAACTCCCTCTGCTTCTGGTCAAGCTGCAGTCGTGGAAAATGGCCGAAATCCAAAGAGGCACTCAGAGCAAACAAGTGGTCCCCAGAATAAAACAGAGGGGGTAAATTAAGGCTAGGAACGTGACTAATACATAGTCTATTACTGTTCACAAATACTCTCAATTAATTTCATTTTAAAAAGCACAAAACAGCTTAAGAGCTCCAAATCAGGCGTCAATGAATCCACCAGAGTAAGACTCTATCTCTCTCTTTCTCTCAGATAAAGAATTAGCTAAAAATAGGGAGAAAAATAATGTCTTGGTAATGCACTTACTCAGTGAATTCATTATGCAGAAAATATGTCATTGACACAGATTTCAGGAGTTTGGGGGGGATTTTTTTGTCATTTCGTGGGCTGTAGTACACTAAAACAGTACAGTGAATTTATTTAAAAGACAGACTTGGTGTGAGTTTCTGTTTATGGGATGCAGATGCTACAGCCCCCAATTTAAAACATGGAATTTCCCCTTGCGGGATTAGTAAAGTATCTCTTAATCTTACATGAATTGAATTGATCCCTCTCTCTCTCGTTTCCTGTGTTCTCTCTACTGTCTATAATAAATGCATAAAAATATTTCTAAAATCTATTTCTCTGTAGCCCAGCAATGATTTTTTTTCTAACCTTAGCTTTCATTTTTTATTATGTTACATAGAATGCATTATACTTACTGTTGTAGTGTTTCAAAGAATAATTATATTTTTCTTAAATGGTATCTGTATATTAAAGGAACTCGTTCATTTCTTTATCCTCCTCTTTGTCTCACACAGGTGGTAATAATAGGAACTCCAGTTTTTCTCTTATTTTCCTCTAGGCTAGGGGTGCATGATATATTGACTCAATATCGTTATTGCGATATCAGGTTGCGCAATATTATATCGAAAGTGAAATACTTTGTTTATTTTGTGGAGTTCCGCGTCCCGTCCGTTGGCTGTGTGGCTCAGTTGTGTTCAACTTAGAGCCCGCTTGAAACGCTATAATGACCATGTTTCATTGGCCAGTTACCGTGCCACTTGCACACGTTAGCGCACGTCAGCGCACGGGTGTCACCATGTGACGTGTGTGCATATTTCGACAGAGTGACAGTGTAAGTGAAGAAATAGAGACAACAAAACGGAACGAATTAGAGAAGCGAAAGAAATGTCCTGTTCTGTAGACATAGTCGTTATTTATTTAATCATATTGTACAATGTGTCCAATGTCAGTTGAAATAAACCTTGTGTTGTAAGAAAACTTGTTTTATTTGTTATTAATCTATTTTGATGCGTTTCCCCATAACTTATACATTTACATATGTTTAAAAAATATCGAAATTAATATCAATATCGCAATATTCATAATCGATATCGCAATATCACATATCGTGCAACCCTACTCTAGGCCCTCGGTTTTTGCGCCAGTTTCTGCGTATTAACAAAGTGGAGCTAACAGCAAATTTCTTAGTCCATGTTGACATTTTTTTTATCAAAACCCAACGCGGATTTGCCGCCTTGGGCAATGTTGCGTCTGCTTACTTACGCTCACTTCTTTCTATAGACTTCATAAGCCATCACGCTGCCTCTAAATTTCGCTGTGTAGTATAATTCAACGAAAGGGCAGCATTTATCATATTTGCTATGGAGTGAACCAGAGCAGGTTTCCTCTCTCTGTGAGCAGAGAATGATTTGGAAGTGGAAAATAGAAAACCTGGAGTGGCTTGGAGCAGGGTGATTACAGAGTGATTTGCGTGTGGAGCTGAAATTGCTACTGTTCCACTTGGCTCACACATACGTGTGTGTGTGTACACTGTTTCAGCTTAGAGTTCCCAATCATTTGAGTACCTATCAGGTGCCTGTCCCTCTAAGACTAGGGGTTTGGCAATAATGCTCCCCGTTCTTTGGGAGGCAGAGGCCGTTTTACAGTTGCAGTAAAGATACAGATACATATGAGGTTTTTTATTTTGGCACTAAAAACGGCTAGATTTATTAAACTGTTTGGATGATGTTGAATTCTTCGTGCCATACCTTCAGTCCAAGTAATGGCTTTTCCAGTTGCCCAGCTTAGACCTATCACCCCTGTAATATACTTAGACTTAATTACATTACCCATTTGACCGATTCATTTGGTCTCCAGTTAAGACACTACAGTTAAAGCCAGCACCTTCACTCCAGATGAAGGACATCATCACTCTTTCTCAAAACAGTGTATAAAAACTGGCTGAAATTTCCTTTCTGAGTGAAGATGTGAGTGAAGGATATACAGTAAAATGGGCTTTACATTTATGCTTAAAACTTTGGATCTCAATGATGGAAAATGTCACGTTTCATTTAGATTGTTTTGGTAAAAATATGACTCAAGGACTGCTGTTTGCCCTTACCTACATTAGGCGTTCAAGGGTCTAATGAGATGACACATACACACTTCAAAGTGAGTGAGTACGTTTCAACACATTTGCAAAGTGTAGGGTTAGATGTGAGAAAAGCTGTATATATACACTGTAAAATATTACAGACCCATTTAGTTATGTCCACTTATTTCTTATTTTTAACTGAACGAGCAGTGATGCCACGTAACGCGTTACTTGTAACGCGTTACTCTAATCTGAGCACTTTTTTCAGTAACGAGTAATCTAACGCATTACTATTTCCAAACCAGTAATCAGATTAAAGTTACTTATCCATGTCACTGTTCGTTACTATTTTTGTCATTTTCCTTTGTAAAAATATATATTTTAGCTTTCTTCTTGCGTCTCGGGGAGTGAAGTCACGTATTCGACAAGTCACGTTTTCAGCATGTGGACAGTTCACGTGTACCACGCAGCGACACAAACGTAAACAACAATGGAGGGAGGAGAGAGATGCGCGCTTTCTAGCTGGAAATACAGTCACTATTTTGAGTTTGTGTCAGCTAAAGACGGCAATATTAAGGTTCGTTGTACACTCTGTGCTGCTGGCGACAAAGTGCTGTCTAGCTACAAAAACACTACGTCAAATTTGAAGAAACATTTGGAGTCGCAGCATCACAGTCAAACTTACAGAGCAAGTCCCAGCAGGTGGTGCGAAGCAGAGAGCAGGAGGTCCCCCACCACCCAAACAACAAAAGCTGGACTTCGGTGCAAAACCAGTAAGTGGGGGAGAGTTGAAGAAGTTGGTCGGGCAGTATGTTGTAGAGGAAATGCTGCCCTTAAACACCGTTGACTGGCTCTCTTTTGTGCCATAATAAACCAGATCCCTACTACTGGCAATGCCGAGCTGCCTCACAGTAAACCGGCAGTTGCTGAATGTAACTAATAAAGTAACTTGTAATCTAACTTCGTTACTTTTAAAATCAAGTAATCTGTAAAGTAACTAAGTTACTTTTTCAAAGTAACTGTGGCAACACTGTGAACGAGCTTATACAAGTTGTGGATTTTGAACTCAACTTTGAGTTTTTGAAAGTTAAACTTGCATTTATTCATTGGGTCGACTATTTAAAAAAATGTATGTGTTGATTGAACTTGGGTATGTAAGTTATCCGTTGGAAAAAAAAGCGCGTGTGTGTGTTGCAACAAAAAAGAGCTGCCTTTCGAGTTTAAAATAACCTTCTTCCACGGCAAAGTTAAAGCATGGACACAATAAATTAATTATACACCGCCGATAAGTGATGTAGCCTATTCAAATTTCTACTAAAATATAACACGTGTTGTGGCAAACAAGAAAGCACTGGTGCCCGGCGGAGGGAGTACCTGTCAACAACTTGTGAATTTCACTCTTCTCAAATTGAAAGGGAAAGTTCTTTTCAAAAGTCAAATGTTTAGCTCCGCCCACATTTAGCCCAACTGTGTACTGCAGTCAGGACTGCAATTGGTTAATTGGCTGGCCAATTCCCATGATGCAAGGCGGTAAATAGAGTTGTGTTAAAATTTGCAGAAAAGTTTGCAGTTTGTGCGAAATACAAATGTAACTTTTGGAATTCTGTTTATTAAACGTGTGCTTAGAATGTAGTTTTTGTTGCCTGGTAATTGTCATTGTTGTGCTGGTTTACATTTGTAACCATGAGTTAAGTGACTGTTACGTTTGATAAGAAGAGCTGGAGTATTATAGTGTTAGACTTTGAGCAGTAACAGGCTTCCTTCAGCCATTAATCTGCGGTGTGTTGCTTCACTAGCGGCCATTTTATGTCAAGTGACGCAAGATCAGCAGCTTTAGAGAGTCCCCTATTTTGCACGGGGACCTGGGGTGGCCCCACCCAAGCACCCACGCTATCTCCGCTATAAATGTGGTTATGTTGTTTTAACTTGAAACTGTGAGTTGAAATAAAGCAGAAAAGTATGTCTGTTATACTAGGCAAGGAAGGTTTCTTGCATTATTAAAGAAAATAAATTATTTGTTTTAACTTAAAGTATGAAGTTAAACCAAGTAATAAAAAGTTAAATCAACTAAAAGAACAACTTTAACAAAACTAGAATACTGTAGTTACATCAACCTCATTAACTTTAATTTCTAAGTCGAAACAAAGGCAGTCTTCAAGTTGAGTGAACTTTGATTTCCAAGGCAGCAGGGGAACTTGCATTTCTAAGTTAAACTAACATGAAATTTATTACAGTGCCTCAAACTACAGAAGTACAAAGATGTACAGTACAAACGAAGACACGCGTCTATGCCCACACATAATGTGTATTATAATGCAAAAGACATGCGCACGCGCACACACACACACACACACGTGGACCCTTTTTCTCAGTCAATAACTAGCTCCATTTTACATGAGCTGCAAAAAAAGAATACAATCTTTAGCAATATATTACAGATCAATGAGGGTTTCTCAGAATGTTTTTTAAATTTTTTTATTTGTTGTTTATTTGAAATAGGGACAGATACAAAAAATAACAGATTATTACATAAAGAACAATCCGATGCCTGTATCACAGTGTTTATAGCCATGGCTAATTCGCAACACCTGTCCCTAGAAGGGCTTTTAACAGTTAAAAATGTAAGCAGGAGTGGAGATCTAGAGAGAATGAGATGTGCGAAACTCAAACTAAGGGGGCAGGGAGCCATAAGGCAGGGGTTGAGAAGAGAATGAAGATGACACACTCGATCAGTCTCCACTCTGAGAAGTCTCTCATTAAATATTCCCAAGGTAATGACAGCACTGGGGAAGCTACTTAGAGACACAGTACTTTCCTCTCATCTCTACACTTTCTTTCTCCCCGCTTCAGTCTCTGGAGAGAACTTCATATTCCTCTCCTCCTCTCTGTTTATCTCTCATCTCAAGAGCAAGGCCACGTTAAACTGGTATTTTCCCTCCCACAGGTGCTCTTAGCGTTTACTTCAGCACAAACACACATTCCAACCACAAAACATGTACTGTACATCAGAGGTGTATAGTCCAGGTGCCAGAAAGTAGAAATCCTGTCCAGCAGCTGTCCCAACCATCACTAAACCAGCTCCTCTACCAGGTAGATGAGCTCGTTAGTGAAAACACCTGTTCTAGATGTAGAGGCAGATCCAAAAACATGGCAGTATTTTTACTTTCTGGCACCTGGACTATACACATCTGCTGTACATCTTGACTTGGCCATGTGGATACACACCATTCTAGATTCCCTATTTCCACTCTGTATACAGTCTGCGCTCATCACAATGCCTCACTGAAGAAGATAGAGGGTGAGCGATGGTCACTCCTGCCTTGCAGAGGAGCTGTCAAAGAGAGAGGCAGTGAACATCCTGTCGTTTGGAAAAATGTCACCGATTCAACGCACCCAGAGTTAATCACAGCTTTCTGGAATACAGTTCAAAAGAGGAACGCTGGCCATTTGTGGGTATAAAAGGAACTGCAAGACAGGATGCAATACTATAAGAGAGACTGTTCTCTCAATATTCAGAAAATCAGGAGATCAGGAGATTTCATTATAATCACAGTGCCAGAGTTCACTTTAGTTTTGCTGTAAAGAAAGCTGCTGCTGGTCTAGAGTGCTTTCATTCTTTTGAGGTCAACCTATGTGTTCATGCTGTTGCCTCAGATACTCTTGTACTTGTTTTTCTTTATAGAATCTCTTCAATTTTCTGCAGACCTGTTCTTTTGGTTTTCTCACTGATGATTATAATGAGTCATAGCCATGTTGGGTTTTGTTATCTTGTGCAGACAAGTTAATTTTATAGCAAAATAATAGGAAAACAATTACTTGCATGAAAAAGTTGTGGATGATTGCACTCTTTTCATATTTTAAGAATTGCTCCGGGAGATGCAACTATGTTAACACTAGGCCACTTTTTTTTAAATGTAGTCAGTTGAATCCTTAGTGTAGACATGGTGTTTGATGTAGCACATAATAGTCTTTATAACTATTGTACTCCTGTCTTTGCCAGCCAGGAAATATGGGCCCCAACAGTTGAGCAGTAATCCTATATCTTACGCCTTACTAATTTCCTTTAGCTTACGGAAACACATGTAGCTACTGAAGTCTGTGCATTGATCTCATACAGCAAGTACTAAAGCTGCTGGGAGAGTAATTTCATGCCAGGTAGGCTCCCTCTCCTTTCCTTGTCTCCTTGCTCACCCCTGACTGAATAACCAGACCCGGGGGGCTTCTTCACAGCAGGTGTTCCTTTAGTGCCTAACCCCCCATGCCCGCCCGCCCACCCACCCACCCACCTTCTCCTGCCTCATCACTCCCCCAACATCACAGCTAGCACGCAGACGGCCGTGTTCCCCTCAGCATTAAGACGCAACACTATGTTACAGCTCTATTAGCTAACTAATCTGAGAGAACTTTATTTTATTAGCCCCTTAAGACTCCTGCCAAGGCCCTTTTCATCCTTTATGGATTCAGTAACTGTGCAGGCTCCCTCTCCCTGCCCCCGTCCTCTTCCTCCTGTCTCTCTCAATCTTTCAATCCCTCCATCTTGCATGCTTTGCTTGCTCCTTCTCACACAAGTTTTGTGGTACTTGCAGGGTTGCAGTAACTGTGAATTAGGGACATACAAGCACGTAGAAAAAAAATGCACTCATCTCACATGAGTCTCCTCTCCGCCGAGGGCCACTGCAGGCCCAATGAGCAATAGAACAGACGATGTATGAGGAACGGAAAGGCATTCAACTGGAACTAACAGTCACCACTGACACCTATTGTCAGTGTTTTCTTCATATGGCTTCAACTCCATCTCCCAACTCTCTTCCTGCAACACATGCATGGTGTATGCGCAGAAGTGAGGACTCTGCATGTTGCTGGGAGGGCTCAGCATCCAGCAAGACAGGATCAGTGGTAGAAAGTAGGTCCGTGACATGACAAGTTCTGCGAGCATTACCATCAAATATTTCCCATCCCGCACATGATGTTCACGTGGACAAATCACCTGAAAACGCTGGCCCAAAGTGCCTTTCATGTTAATTCACACATTTCACCTGCAGTCATATAGCATCTCATTTTCAAATGCATTCATATAATAATGGCAAAAAGAGAGAATGAGATTCTATCATTGGCAAAGAAAATGTGAAATATGCCATATTGGTTGCCATGATACATTATGTAAAAGGGGAAAAGGAACAGAACTCAACATGTATCAACCATACATATTACGAGGGAAAACATCTCCCAGATGTGACCGTGCAAAAAGTGTGTGCATGCATTAGTAAACTGTTCACAAACAAACATGTATAGGCGTGAAAACAGATGGTGCCGGTGAGCTAAGCGCCTCCTAAATTGATTCACTGTCAAAAGGATAAGACTGACATTATTTTACGTTTTAATTATTTTCAACAAATTACCTGAAGAGACCAGAAACAACATTGAATTGATCAAAGTAACCAGTATTGTCTGTGTAGAAAAAGCCTGACATAGCTTATGCCTTGGGGCCTCAGAGCTCCATTGTTGTCTAGAAATCGTTGCAGAGGGTGACATCGTCCTTCATTCCCGCAGCTGATGAGCTAAGAGGAATTAACTACAGTGGCGCAGAAAAGGTAGCGGAGGTGAGCTTTGATTCAGCATATGCTTTGAGATCTTTGCTCCTGCATGTTCCAGATGTTTTTCCATCATAGTGCTTCTCCATTATCTCAGCTACTGCGTATGACTGTGCTACAGTGAGGCTTCGGTGAAGGAAGATCAGAGCAAAACAGAAGTGACATCAAACAGAGGGCAGCTCCCTCATACACTGCGCTGGAGGGGAGCGCGGACGTCTTTCTCAATATGGAAGGGCTGATGGCAGGGCGGCCCAAGGGCAACACCGGGCCCCGTGCCAGAGGAGGGAAAGGCAGGTACTGGCTGCATGTACACGCATACGTGTGCAAAAACACACACACACACACACACACACACACACACACACACACACAGTAGATCCACAGGCACAAAGACACACAATCACTCAAGCACGAATAAAAAAAAAAAGAGAAAAAAACACACAAACACGCAAGACAGAAGCTATAATAATCCCATCAGAGATAGCCTAATGATATTGGAGGGCAGAGTGTGCGGGCTCCCTTTGATCTTCCCTCTTTCCCTCCTCATCCCTCAAAGCTTGTAGCAAAGAAACAAGCCGAGCAGAGCAAAAAGAGAACAAGGAAGACAGACTGATAAAGTGAGAAAGGAAGAATTGCCAACCTCCATTCAAAATCAAGAGAAAAGAAGGATGAAAGACAGCGATGCCTTTAGGCAAAAATAAAATAAAATATCAAACTGTTTTTTCTCGCCTGGCTGTACCTACGGAGGAGGCAATGGACAATTGACAGCCCACCGAACTCACAGCTGCCCCTCAAGCCCTGGCTAAACAACAGGGCCGGATTTGGCCTGGATACGCCGCCACAGTCCAACAGATTGCCTCTAGGAGACAAATACAGCGTGTCTGTCTGGTCTGTCAGCCCTGCTGCTTGCTGCCAGCGTTAACCCTGCGCCTCCTCCAATATCAGACAGCGAGAGATAGTTCCTGATTACGACTTTCAATCAAATTTCAAAGCCTCTTCTCCCAGTGATAACAGAGGAAAAAAAGTCAGTTAGTCATGGAGAGAATGGTGCGAAGCCGAGGAGTCCCGTAAGGGCTCTGTTAGTAAAACATCAAACAGCTTGTTTGTGTTTGTCAGTTGGTACATCATCCCTGTGAACCACCATAGTCTTTGACATGACTGTGTCTTCCGGCCTAGCAAGCACGTCTGACTTCTCTGTTGATGACGGGTCGTGGGTGCAGATCTATTTTGGGGGATATGACAAGGCTTAGTGGGTGAAAAGATCAAGGCCTATGCGTGTCTGCACCTGAGGGGAAAGGCAGCAGCTGCAGAGGCCAAGAAATGAGAGTTGTGAGGAACTATCTGAGCAGGACACTGCATCTAAATCCGTACACAACCCGCTGAACGCACAATGACGAAACTGAATCATTCTTCAGCAGAAAATATTTACTTTTAAGGTTTGCGTGTAGTATTCTACAACAAAACGGTATCCAATCTCCTTTGGCTGTAGGACCAAAGGTTACCAGCAGCATGTTTTAAAAAGAGCAGATAAGGAATATTTGTGCTCAGAAAATACAGACTGCTTCTTCAGTACAGCGGGTAATCCTCTTGCAAAATAATCTTTAAAGGAACACTCCACCTAGTAAGATGAGAGATCACCAATTTCATTTTGGCAGGTCAGGGACATGTTTAGGGTAGCTTAGCAGAAATACTGCAAGCAGGGGCAAAATTGAACCTAGCTCTGTGAAAAATACAACATAGTGCATTCCAACTCCGGAGCAGTTTCATTTACATGCTGCATCTTCTGTATTAACACGTTTAAACATAAAAAAATATGACAAGGTTTGAAGGAATATTTAGCTCAGACATTAAGAGATATGTCTCAACCAACACCAGCTGAGAGACAGCGCGAGACTCATGCAGTCGAGACATGCCATGCTGTGATTCATGCTTTGAGAAGTTTATAAGAGTTCCATTGTTTGTGGATGCAAGCAGCAAGGGAGCGGTCCACTTGTTGCATCTTGTCCAATCATTGTCTGGCATTGCGTCTTGCAGAACAGCCACTCTGCAGTGAGTGCACACAGCAAGACACAAAGCAGCAACTGACACAAACCACAGTTACAGTATTTAGACTGAAGATTGAGTTATATTTTACCTGAGCGATTCTGCATCGACGCAGTGACAGACAATAATGGATTATTGCCTAATGATGTTGCGTGATGATTTTCCATTCGCTGCTTTTTTTGTTTCTGCCTTTTGTCTGATGTCTGCTGTGTTCAGACTCAGCTACATTCAGGATGTGTCTTTTTTTAATAAAAATGGGAGGTCATATATATATATATATATATATATATCGGACTGCTTGAATTTGTCGTGATGCATCAGGGTATTGAATCGTATCGAATCGTTGACAGGACAATCGTAATCAAATTGAATCGTGAGACCAGTGAAGATTCACACCCCTATTCAACATATTATTGTTTGAATCCTAATATTTTTTTTAATTATTGGGCAGCAGGAAAAACGTATTTTAGCTACCTAAAAAAGGGCCTTCCATTAAAAAAAAAATAATTTGCTTAAATGTATGCTATATTTAGAATATTTTCACCGCTTGACATCTGCTTTACATACAGCTTGACATCAGACAGCCCTATCCTTTGGCACTACATTTTCTCAACTGTAGAACTTTCGTATTACTACACAGAAGCGCCCCTGTGCTGCATGCACTGCATTAAGGCTTGGATAAACTCGCGCGCGACACCGTGTGCGGGCCTCCGTAGATGGCGCGCGCTTACACGAAGAAGTTTATACTCATATATATATACTCAACGCATTATTCGTTGCAGTATTCTCCGAAACACCAGAGGGCATACAAACTAAACTATCTGTGAATAAGCACGAAATAATAGAGGAAGCAGGCTGCCTGGCAACAGTAGTTAAACACATTGATGATACCGTCAAACATTACATTTATCTACTCTAATCATTAACATATTATCTCCAAATCCAAATGACTGTGTCTGTAACACTGTTAAGAACACTTTCTTTTTTTAGCTTTGACAAAACAATCTGTCATGTTTTTATGGCTCGCGTGCCTCGTGCCGGTAGCGATATTACGAATCCTACTATGGCCACACCAAGACCCGCCCTTCAACAGCATTTATTGGCCAGGCGTCCATGCTTACGCAAGGTAACGTAACCCCATTTGTACAGGTCCTATCCCCTGAGCAATCAGCTATCCTAACCTTAACCACTCGAGGTCAAATGCCTAACCCCAACCAATCGAGCTGCTTCGTAGGGCGGGTCTTGGCGTGGCCATAGTGGGATTCGTAATTTTGCGGGCCGGTAACACCGCGGATACCATAAACCTAGCTTTAGGCCACAGATCAGCTGTTTGAGTCCGACCAGGTTTGTGTTAAAGAAAAAAAATACAAGAAAATAAAAATAAGATCACGACAGCAACCACGACATGCTGTTCACTGTGGAGACGATAGCCTTTATGAGCATACA
The DNA here is from genome assembly GCF_010015445.1 of Perca fluviatilis. Classification (NCBI taxonomy): domain Eukaryota; kingdom Metazoa; phylum Chordata; class Actinopteri; order Perciformes; family Percidae; genus Perca; species Perca fluviatilis. Next base: position 9,326,537 of record NC_053132.1, read on the forward strand.
GAGTATACAGAAGAACTTTTACAGAGGGAGAGTGAACGGGACAAAAGAGAGAGAGCGGAAACTTCTGTGGAAAATTAAGGGCTGTCTCACGGCAAGGTAGAGCAATGAAAATATTCTAAATAAAGCATACACTTAAACTGATATTTGTTTTTTTAAAGTGGGCCTTTTTGTTTTTTCGAGTTCCAAAGCCCTTCCAGATGGTTCTCTCCACAAGACTAAAGTTTTTTGCATGTACTGTCGATGTGAATTGAGTTACCACCAGAGTAGTCCAGGCTCAAATACCACTTGAGCATTAAAATAAATATATATATCCTTTTTAAAGTACATTTAGAACAGATAAAAAAATAAAAAATTAAGATTAATTGTGAGTTAAGAAGGACACTCATGCGATTATTCGCAATAAAAAATGTAAATCGAATACGGCACCTTTTCTATATAGGACATTTATGTACCAAACCCAAACTTCTGTGCTAGATATCAATCTTCTCATCCGTCTGTGGGTAAAATGGAACAGAAAAGTATTCCCAAAAATTTCACAGTGTTCATTTAAAGCTTACAGAAAACAATAAAATGAAAACAGTTTCACACCAGGCAGCTCGAGTTACACACCGAGTTTTTCTTTTTTCAACAACTCAAAGAAACAGCTTTTTCTGTGCTTCTCAGTTTTCTCTGCCCATATAAGTGTGTAAAGACCCCTACATCCTCATGCAATCATTTCCTGGTTCCCAGGAGAAGAAAGAAACAGATGGGGCTGTGCTGCTTGTCTGTGCTGAGTTCCATAGAGGGGTGTGTGCACGAGTGTGGTGTGTGTGAGTGTGTCTCTACAAGCATGAAGGGGGTCTTAAGCATGCAGCACTCTGCCTTGGTAGGAGTCTGTTTGTTTGTTGATTTAGATAGTGTTCACAAGAATAAGCTCCACAGCGTAAAATGCCATTTTTCATGCAGCGGTGTATGTGTGTGAACATGAGTGTGTGTGTGTGTGTGTGTGTGTGTGTGTGTGTGTGTGTGTGTGTGTGTGTGTGTGTGTGTGTGTGTGAGTGTGAGAGAGAGAGAGAGAGAGAGAGAGAGAGCAAGAACCATGAGGGACAGAGGGATGGCGAACCTGTGAATAGGTTGTTTTGTATTCTACAGCCTCTAGAAGGAATAAAGAGGAAGTAATTTGCCACCATAGAAAACCTTTTTTCACTGTACGTCACGGCTTCTCTGACTGTATTCTACCACATCTGAGCGAACAGGTAATAAGCACAATTCACATTTTTCTGTGTTGGTTGTACAATTCACATTATTCCTATCACTTCTCAGAAATCTATGGAGCCCCCTGTAGCTTGCCCAGAGTCAATCACTCCCCACTACCATCACACACTCTCTCTCCCTCTGCTTTAAACGTCAATGCTCACAAGTGCTCTTTTGTTGCCGCAAAACTATTGTTTGAAAAAGGTTAAAAATAGGATTTGACAGTTTACATCTAAAATCTGAATGTCTGTAGTAAGAGCTTTGTAGTCAAATTGCCTGCAGTGGGATGCGAACAATGTTTCAAAACCTGCAATTTGTGAACCACGTCATGCAGAGAATCAACACACTTGTTTCAGAGATTCTCTTTTAGCTATGCATGCTGGGATTTCTGGCAAGGAAAAAAATCGGAATCTCCGGTGGGGAAAAAAGCAGCTTGAAACAACCCAAAGCGGAAACTAGGGATGCACCAAAATGAAAATTCTTGTCCGAAACCGAAAAAGAGGAAACCAAGACCGAAAACCGAAACACCAAAAGAAATTATGCCAATTATTAGTACCATTGCATTTATGGCTATGACTGTGTACTAACTTTACTAAAATCAAGGCATTGCAATTGTATAAATTAATATTAAAGTTTAATTTAATAAATATCTAGCAGAAATATGGCTACAATCTGATAGTCACATACAGTATATAGTAGCCTAAGAATAGAATAGCTTTGAGACGCTTTGCAGGTGGAACAGATCGGGTACTGACACACGTGCAGGTCGCAGTTTCTGTTTGCGTCATCACAACATTTCGGCCGAAAACCGAAAATGCCCTTTTGGGCCATTTTTGGCCGAAAATATTCGGTGGCCGAATATTCGGTGCATCCCTAGCGGAAACTAATAGATGGGTCATCATAATTATGTTAAACTACTACTGTATGTTGTGGTCAGGACTCACATCTTTAACAAATAAATTCACCTTTAGGGCCGGGTAAAGACACAGCTACATTTAGTTTGATTGTAATATTTTGGTTATGACTTTGCCTGTGATCTTTGTGATGTATCGTACAATATAAACTCAGGCCTCCTTTCCTTTAGTCATCATGTCTGCTATAGCCGCCCCCTCCCCCCCCTTCCAACACAAGAAACAAACACTGTCGAAACACTCATTAACTCATTTATTTAAACATAGCCCACACACTGAGCATAAATATTTAAAAGACCAAGCTGGAATTTACCATAGTAGTCAGTCATTGAAGTCACTGGAGTGTTTAGCTTTTTACAACTTTCATAACAGACTCTTTTATTTAAGATTACTTTACCAATATCATCAAATCTTTTACAAAGGTTGTCAAAAATAAAACTATATGTACAGTAGCATCTAAAATACAACGAAAAAGAGTTCATCAAAACTGAATTCTACTCTTTTGTGGTGTTAAACATTGAACCACTACAATTATTGTTGATTTTTATAAATACCAATTCTCAATGACTGACAATGGTAAAATTAGCCTTTTAACGTGTGCTCATTCCATGTAGGCTCAAGCTTAGGGGGGGGAAGCTGTCTGGTTGGCTGTGATACACAGCAGCTCCAGAGTTCTGTCATTTTATAAGAGGTTTTAAGACTTCTGCCAGGAAGAAAGATTTAGAGACGGTAGTGGTAGCTCGCCAATCCACTGGGCTGTCCACACGTCTTTGGTCACAGGTGTATATTGTCTTCTGAAATGGCATTAAAAACGTAGGAGCTCGTTCCAACAGACAGTAGAGCCGTTTGAAAAACAGCCACACAAATTTAAGCTACAGTTTTGAGTAAAAGCTCTCCGGCAGCTGTGCCTCCAAATCTCTCGCCTCCTTTAAATGTCACATAATGGCTGCAGTGATGTACTGCATCCTTCGCCCTGTACTCAATCATTACCTATCGCTTTACAGTATAACAAAAGGCCCCCTTCTCCTTACTATGCCACTCTCCTACTTGAGTAATATATGGCGGGTCGTCTTTTCAAGCCCTCCGCTTATTCCACACAACACTACCCTGCCTGCAGGTGAATCTTTGACACTCCGAAAACACAATATACAGACAGCGAAAATGACGGGCATGGCAAAATAAGAAATGGAGGTGCAGGGAAAACTGCCCCCCTTAAACACAGCAATTATTCAATTAGCTGAAGCGAATCAATACTCCCCGCCCAGCTTGGCAGGCTGACAGCACTCAGGTGTAATTAAAATTGTAACTATTGGCAAATCAAGATGGATGGAGCACTTCCTGCCTGTTCTGCTCAGCTCAGAGAGAGTGCTTATCTTTGTGTGACTAACACACATCGGGGACAGAAATGTGAATGTGTACACGTTTGTGTTAGCAAGCGTTGCGTCCACAAAAGTGTGCAAGGCTACCTATTAGTGTGCTTGAGTTGGGGTCGAGTGTGAGTAATACCGCGGGTCAAAGCCCTGCGTCCAAACATCCATCCTACTCTGTCACCTTCCATTATCATCGGGTCATTTCCATTAGGTAGATTGTTGAGTGTTAAGTGACTTGGTCATGTGTGAAGTGCATCCAAGCAAATGATGATTAAGATGTTAATCTAACAAATCTACATTTGGGTAACTGCTCAAGTGTAAAGAAGAGCTGTGAAAGTAAGCCTTTCCTAAAGTGGGCAATGTTCTTTCACCTCTTATTGTGAAAACACACCAGGCGCGTGTGTGTATAGCCCGCAAAGCACAGATACGTGCCTGATCGCGCACCTGGCGATTCATACCGGATGCGTATTTCTCCGCGCCGGTCACAAAGCGACCCTTCTCCACTCGGCTCTCTCCGTCTCCCTCTCTCACCGATAGAAAGACAGGATGAGTGGGTAAAACTGTGGTGATTTTAGCCTGTGTGTGTGTGTGTGTGTGTTGTCTGGCTTGACACATACGCTTACGTCTCGTGCAAGAAGTAGAGATGACGCCGAAACGATCGCTGCAGCGTGCGGTATGAACGAACACATTGGATAACATAGGCGCCGAAATAAAAATAGCTGTGCTACGCAGCTAGGTAAGCATCTAAATTAGCAGGTGATATCAGATGCTACTGTAGGTGTCTAGGCAGGGACCAATAGGGGAGCTTGATTTGGTGATGGAGGAGCAGCTGGTTAAGGAAGCAATCAGGAGCTTCACAGTCTTCAAGTGATAAAGATGTCAGATACTTACAAAAGTTTCAACTGAAGCCTTTGATTAGCCTCCAGAAAACAGGTGATGCCGCCATCACCTTTTTTCTTTGCTCACTGCATCACTCCCTCTCTGTGTGTCGCTCTCCACGTATGAGAAGACATTTGAGAAGTATGTCTGCTAACAAAAAAATCATTTGAACAGTGCTTGGTGTTTACATGGTGTTTGGCAGGAGTCAAAAGGAGCTCTTCAAAAGCGATATCATAGACATCCATGATCAATGTCTAAATACCAGCAGAGAACATTCTCTTTTCCAGAGATGTGAGACGCATCCCACTGAGGGAACCATGCCTTAAATCTCTCGAGAATGCCCCTTGAGCGTCAAAGGACCAAGAAAAATACAGGGAGCAGTAATTTATTGAATTGTTAAAAGGAGGAAAAAATATTGGTCTCACGCAGTTGATGCACTAAAAAGACATCTCATTATTTTATTACATTCGCTCGTTTGCGGCTCTCAATCACTTCAAAGTTCATTATTTGGCTAATTACACAAAGACACAGAATATCTACCAACCGCAGATAAAGTATCATTTAGCATATCCCTCTTTAAAAGCTCCAGAAAAGAAAGCCAGTAATTGCCAGTCATATGAAAAATTCAACCAGTGCATCATGTGCGGTCTACTCTTCTGACAAGTGCAAAAATTAGGCTGGAAATTTGAGGGATCCACATAGAATTCTCCTCATAGTATTCAACATATCTGGACTCCGATGCCCAGTCTCTTTCATTACTGCAAATATTCTAGCTCCAACTTACTGTCATACTGGATTGCATTTAATGTGCTCCCACTTCAACTATAATCCTCCTGCCCTTTCTTTCGCTCCATCTTCAATCTATCTGCTGTTTATCTTTTATCTGCTGGAATTTGAAGAAGATTTATGGTTCTGCGGAGGCTCCACGCAGAGCTTTCGCCGTAGCCTATGTAAGTGGCCTGAAGTTTATACTTGTGAGTTGGTGTGTGCCTCGATATCTTTAAAAAAGTAGCAGGGCCAGCATGTGTGTTTGCGCGGGGAGTGTGTGGTGGAGCGAGAGAGAGAGTGACGCCGATTAGCTTTGGAGCGAGTGCCGACTCTAGAGTCATAGTGAGAGAAACAAAGTGTCTCCCCTGTGCTTTCTGACCACGGTGGGGAATATGTAGCCGGAAAAGTTAACCCTCTCCTTGATTTCATGTTGTTTACCGATAAGGAGAACCCGCCGGGCCGCAACCTGCGCCTGCGTTTTCGAGAGTTGCGCGTCAGGCTACAATGTAGGGGCCGGCGTAGGGTCGGTGCCGCCACGTATCTACGTACGTAGCCACGGCTACGTTTAACGCAGAAGCATAAATCGCGCTTTAACAGGGTCCAACGAATGGTCCATCTAAACCCTAGTGAAGACTACACAACTTCTTTTCCACAATTTGCCTGTCCCGGACAATTTTTTTGAGATTTGAGACAAAAACCCTCCAGACGGTACAGAATCTGTGCTCATGCCTATCATGTGGGGTTTTCTCCGTTCAAGCTGTTACGAGACACGTCTTCACCTTATTGTGAGCCGTCTGATTTTATCGCCAAAAAACAAGATGCATTTGATGTTGGAAGTCTTATTTCTAGGATACCTGTGCATGATCACGAAGGCATCACAGACCCTATGCTTTGGACAGTAGGTAGGCTTTGTATTTAAATGCAGCAAATTGATAAAAAAGAGTGTAGACAAGAAGGCTGGCAGATAAAACATATAGGAGGCTGTGGTGTGAAGGATTTCAGCAGACATCCCATTTGATGTGACTGCTTTACCTTGGGGATTAGAGAGAAAGCCTCCTGTATCAAAATATTAAGGTGCCGCTGTGAATAAATATTTTCAAATGTCATTAGACGATTGAATCTAAAATACAGCCTCCGAAAATAGAAAGCTCATTCAAACCCAAATGAATAAACATACTCATTCCTTCTTGAATATGTGAGTAATACCTCATAGCAGCGAGGTTATCATCTGAATGCAGCTGGAAGCAGAAAAAGTATCATGTTCTAATAGTTCTCTTCATTTCGAGTTATTATAATGTAAAGGATAAAAATGTGTTCTCTCATCAAATCAAAGCACCCCACAAATCAAAGTTAAGGCAATTGCAATCTTATTCCACCCTTTCAAATGGCAACAGCTGTTTCCCTTGGTCAAAATTGCAGCGTAATTGCACACGGTAGCATATGGTTATGGCTGATTAATCCAACTGGGGGTGAAGGCCCCATTATTCCTGCATGGGATGGGTAAATAGGCAGTGGATCCAAGTGCTGGATAGATGGGTAATGGGATGGCAAAAAAGGGAATGGGCCTTTGATGAGATGTCTGTTAAAGATGGCGTGATTGTCAGAATCGATCAGGCCCTCTACCATCCCCATCTAAGCCATTAAATCGAATTGCTCGTCATCCGGATCCTTCATGAGTGAATCATGCCAGTGGTATCAAACTATGCAAAAAAGAGCGGCAGTTAAGGCTAAGTTCTTTTCATTCACACAATATATGGCTCTGGGCATTTTTGTTTTATATAATATATATATATATATATATATATATATATATATATATATATATATATATATATATATATGTGTGTGTGTGTGTGTGTGTGTGTGTGTGTGTGTGTGTGTGTGTGGTAGGACCGTGATGACTGCTTATTGGTCTATGGGCTTGGACTGGCCACTTGCACACAGACGCAGACCAACTTATATATGCATACAAATTCACAGTCTACCTGTGCGCGCGCACGCACACACACATACACACAAAACACCTCCCCCAGGGAACAGCAATTACAGAGTTCAGAGGTGGTTTCCCAAGCCCCTAGCCAATCTGAGTGCATTTCTATTGTAAACACACAAGGATCCGCATGAGTGAGTCAGGTTTGGGGGCCTCCTGAAGCTAGTGTCACTCTAAAGGTCCATGCTCATTTCCATATAGCCGGATGAGGGATGATGCTGGTAAACAAGCCTTGACTCTGGCTCCCCACTGCCTGTCCCTGCATGCATAATGGCCCTCTTTAAGAGCGAGAAAAAAGTTCAAGTCCATAATCACATCCATACCTCTGGCTTATTATTTTTTAGGGGTCATTTTTGAGCCCACTTTGAAGGACATGTGCAGGAGCAAATCAGACTCACTATTTGGCGCTTTGCAGCTGAATATCATGCGTGGTGTAAAAGTACACAAGGCCTCCAGGTGCTAATTTGGGAGTGCAGAACCGTGGGTTGGCTTGGCTCAGCAGAGACGGAAACACGGGATACGCTTTCACCACAGTGATATAAAAACAAGATGGAATGCCCTACCGTAAATCCTTCAATCCATTCTCAGCGTAAAACCGTGTTCAGGCCAGAGCTTTATTGTTGCGACTCACATAGATTAAAAACAGCAGCAGCTTCAGAAGAACAACGCTGCTCTTACTGAAAAGCCAAGTACAATATACATGCAAGCTATGAGTGTTCTTCTTAATGTTCATCTAAGGTAAAATACTACCACCTGTACAAAGCGGTGACAAAGCACACACGCTTAGCATTTACAAATACATTCAAAAATGTACAACAATCCAAGCCGCAAAAACCAAGCCATAGAGCATCCTTCCTCAGCAAGTCATGAGTGTTGCCATAGTGCATAGAATAATGACTAAAGGAGCTGTTTAAGACAACGTCAGCGATAAAAAGACAATAAACAGTATAATCCACTTCAGTCAGAGCCCCAATTGCGATATACGGCTTAAAAATTATAATTAGCCTGTCGCTACTAAAGCCAAATGGGAGACAAATAGTGTCTCTGTTTTTATTGGCAATAAGTCCACATTTTTTTCAGTCAGGTCCTTTAACCCTGACCCCTGTCCATCTGAGTGTATGGTGAGAATTCCCAGCTGGCCTGGGCAGCCTCTTTTCCCAGTACGCCCAGTAGTGTGAACAGAACCCAAATTAATAACCATGCATAGACAAATAGGACAGCCCTGGCAAATACTAACCAGACTCCTTTGTGCCATGTTCCAGACAGTGAGCGAGATGGCAGGGGCTTAGAAAGAGATAATTTGTGAATAAGGCTGCTATATCTTCGCCTCAGCCCAACAGTTCTTGTTCTGGTCAAAGTGTCTGGGTAGCACGGAGCTTAGAAGAGAGAAGAAAGAGTACAATCCTAAAACTTTTTCTTTTGGATCGAAAAGTCATTTTGGGGGTTTACATAACTGGTGTTTCAAAGAGCAGGAACTGGCTGAAATTTTAGGATTACAGTTCTTAGAATGTAACCCAGTGAGATGAGAGATAAAAACGAAAAGTGGCGGGCATGCCAATGAGGGAATTTGGAGTCAAATGCGGTCACTGAACAGATAGCTGTGAAATGGCATTGATTATGCCGCACCATTGTCACCTAGAAGGACCCTCTGAGGAGCAAGATGTTCCTGGTGTCACCATTATTATGTCATCTTTCCCACGTTAGGCTGTTTAGCCAGGTTGAACATTTTTGACGAATAACCCTGCGTTTTTCTTTGACAGAGCCACCAGACTGGCCTGTGGTTGCCGTCTGAACGTGACCTTACTCAAATGCTCTGGTACCAGGGTCAGAGCCATGAGACCTTCTGCTTACACAACTGTTTGCCTGTTTACAACATGGTAGCTTTAATTACAACAGAATTTCTACAGGCATTCTAACAAGGTGCCTTTTTGGTACCTTAAATATGGGGGATTATCCACTATAATCAGATGGCTTGGATAATGTCAAGCAGCATACTAAATACAGGGAAATCAGACAGATGTTACAGTATAGATTAAACCTTGACAAAGCTCGAGACAAAGATGCTTGACACATATTCACACATCTCTATACTTCCCTCCCTTCCCTCCTCACACATTTACATGGCTGCACACAAAACAGGCGTCTTCACACAGTGAAAATGAGGACACAGCGGGCCCTGACAGAAGTGGTTGAAGCAAGCTCTAAAGATGCCATCATGTCACATATATTCATATTAATAATGAACAAAAGAGTCTTTTATGCAAATAAAAATGATGCTGCCATCCAAATGGTACAAATTTTAAGTTCTTTTCTGGGGGTTTTCGGGGGGTCTTTCAACACAGCTGTCAGAATAATAATAGCACGTAGCTAAAGTAATAAGCAGAGTGCACTGATGATTATGAGCATACATTCCTCTCATATTTAACAATGTGTATTGTGGGTTTCTTTGTATTTCTGTTTAGTGTTTTTATGTAAGCCATTAACTCTTAACTCTAAATTATATTTTTCAGAGCGCGTGTATAGAAGTTTAAGAACTCTGACAGAGTCCCACTTATAAAAACTCTTAACATCTTCGATTGACTATTATTGGGAAACGAGGCCCAGATCAATGAAGACAGCCCCACTTGCCAAAGCTCTGGAAGTGCTTTATAAAGAGGAAAAACAAAAAGTCTTTCAGTTACGCCTCTGTCTTGGACTCGCCACTACCAGAGACCTTGGGTGGGAAGTTTTTCTTATTGAACGTAGCGCAGTGAAACTCTAGACATCCCTCTGAGAGATCTATCACTGGACTTGGACCATGAGTTTTCTCGCCAGCCCTGAATACTAAAAGCGATATGTTGTGACCTTTTGCCAATGTGCTGGCTGCAGGGATCTAGGACAGCCTCATCTTGTTTTCTTTTTGCAAATCATTTCACAGGGCACAGCTGGAAACAGGGAAACAGAGATCCCCAGTCTGTCAATTAAGATGAGTGACAAATCGGGGCATTTGTAGTCTGGAGACATTCTCTCAACTCCACTGTCTCCACAAATCACTCACACTACAATCTCAATCAGTTTCTCTTCCTACGGCTTACCTTACTTCAGCTTTGGTCAAATCCATCATGTCAGTTTCAAATAATCCTAAAAAGAATACCTGCTGCTTAATAAACGAGTGACTCATATCAAAGAACAAAAGGTGGCTTTGATCAATAATCTTGATTTTTAAGTCTTCCTTCATCTAAATACAGTGCTGCAGGCATCTGCTGTCTGTGTTATACCAATATGGAATTGGAGATTGGCGTCTCAAGTATATACAAAGACAACACGCACATGCCCACGCAAACAGGACGTCTTGAAGTGTCTGACCATTCACTGGAGAAGAGGAGTCATGTCAGGGAAACAAAAGATGAAAGTACTGTCATCACAACGGTCTAATATTTCCACATGCAACCTCAGCTTCCACCTCTTCATCTGAAAGCCATTAACTTGCGGACGGAAAATTTCCACTGCATGTCTATGATTATGTGCCCTACTTTGTCGTCTGTGATAAGAATGCCTCCAATTTTGCTTCCTTCTGAAGCAGTCAAGAGGTGCTCCCAAACTGCATGCAATTCATTCCAGCTGTACAATTTCGATCCAATCTTCCAATAGATTTAAAATGGAGATGAAATCCTTGACTTCTATTACTCAAGGTCCATGTCCAATACAGTAAGCTAAAAACAGACCATCACTCTAAACATGCCGTGCATCCTAGCCAGCATTTACATGAAATAACAAGTTTGCATGCTAGCAGTGTCCCGGTAGCAACCCACACTCTGTCATAACCATCCTTATGGATGTTAATCGAGTGCCACGCCTCTGACAGAATGAAGTCCTCAACTAAAGCTCCTAAAGTCGAGGCTGTAGCCAGTCAGGCTAATCTGCAAACGTTGAGTGATGCAGAAGTATGTATGCCAAACATGACATTCCAATAGAGTCCCCCCCCCCCCTGCTGTTCCGCGCTCCAAAATAGACGTGTTAGAAATGACAAGACCAGCAGGCGAGCCCAGCATTGTCTCGGCATGACCTCAGTAAATGAATGGAAGTGAACAGTGGGGCAGACCAGACAGCTCCTATAACTGTCACTTTAAACTAAATATTCAGGGTGAGTTGGGAGGAAGAGCGTCCTTACTGTATGTCTCAGCTACCAAAAAAAGGGCGTGTAAATGTTACAGAAACTTTGTTTGAAATGCAGAATGCTTCACCATTTTAGATAAGGACATTAAAACTACTGACACACCAAGTGTAAATTAGCCATCAGTCAGGTACTGAAGTATATTTATTAACACTAAAACGTTGTTCTTTTTCTTGCTGCTCACAAAGATGATAATGGCTAAGGGTGCCACAATTCTCCAAATCCATTATTCAATTTGACTTTGGATTTTAAGGTCACAGTTTCAATCCGATTTTAGATTCCCACATTTTCAATCAACAGGGACAGCAATGCCACAATAGGATCCACTAAGTGGTAGAAGGGTACTTTACAACAAAGGGTTTGAGGTCCAGTCACTGGACCTCAAACCCTTTGTTGTAAAGTACCCTGTAGTAAACAAGCCTGTAGGCTCCGATCGGATCGATTTTTCACTTCTGTTGTTTCTCCGTCATCTCAGGCTCGGGCAGTGGCCATGGTGTCTGGAAAAGAGCAGCTGCAGGCTACTGGTAAGCTAACCTTACTTTGAGTCTTTAGCCGCTTGCTACCAGCCGGCAAGCTACGTCCGTTTTTCTGTTTTTCTCTAGACGTGAGCAAGTAGGCAGGGGTGGAGAGAGTAAAAAATATGAGGGGCGATCGCAGATCCTGCTCTTGATTTCGATAGTCGAAATCAAGAGCTTATTTTGATCAATTTCCGATTTAAAATCAAAATCGTGACACCCCTATCAATGACAATATCCAAGAACTGAAGATCATCTCTCTCTGCTCGGCCTTTTAAAGCAAGACTTCATAGCACTTTGGTCTGATGAAGGCCGTTCTCCCGTCGTTAAAAAGCCGTTTCAGTGGACTGGTCATTAAAATGTGGCAAGCGGTGGCTGACATGTCCATCCAGAGGCATGCTGCTGGCCTCATCATGTTCTTTAATCATCGCATGGAAAGAGAGCAGCCCACACTGGGGTCACTTTCAATGAGCCGCACTCCGAAACGGTCTGAATGTCCGTTCGGGATGCAATTAGAGTCCAATCAAATCCTACATCTTGTGACCCAGAAACGCGACTACGTAATGAAATCTGAGGGCCACTGCCGGACGGACTGAGCAGAGAGACAGTGAGAGTGACTGCCAGCCAAGGCCTTGTCCCCAAGCCACTACTGTAAATAATGCGCTCTTATTTAACTTGCTTGGTTAAATAAGCATTAAGGGGGAAAGAGAGAGGACTGGGAACAAGCATCCTGAATCAGATACAGACAGCATGGAGAAATACAAAGGAAGCAGCAATGTCAGGACTCTTAATCCCTAGGACACACAAGTTATCAATCTCCTGTAAATGTCAGGCACTAGGATATGCCCTCATGAATGATGGATATCTGCCTTGTTTGTTTTTTTCATCTTCTCTACATTGTATTATTGAGTGTGCGCCACCGAGGGCTTTGAGTCTATCTTGAGAGGTAATACTCCCTCCTTATAGTGGCAGCAATATCTGAATTCCAATTACCCCAGTGGAGAGCGCGTGGCAGAGAAAAAGCAAAGGGTAAAAGTGCTTTTGTAACTTGTCACCATGCAAGAGTCTACTTTGCACCTCCTGTGATAAAAGCTTGAAGATTACAGGGAGGAGAGAACAACCTATGATGTACGACATCATTCTTCAATTATTTCCCATTGCCTTTCTTAAATATTAAGCAAGGCAGCAATTTAGAAGTACAAGCCCCTGGAGCACCCTCAAGGAACCCATGGTGCTAACTACAGACCCCACTCTGGTTTAAATGGTACAAATGTTCAGCTCGTAGTGTGTTTTCTCTTTTTTTATCAGAATATATCTTTAACAGACAGACATTAACAGACAAAAACAAACTTGTCGTTAATGACAAAAAAATGAAATAGTTTACTTTACAAGTATCTCATATCTCTCAAAACTAAGACTCTACACTACAGAGACATAATAGTTGGGTAAAAATAAAAAGGAAGAGGGCCTGAGGTTTCAGTAGACTCTCTGCTGGGCACCAGAGACACACTCCAAGTCTCCACAGGAATATTACAGGGATCGTGTGGGATTATTGCTGAGAATTTGAGTCGTACTCAACTAAAGCAACTACTCATGAAAAAGAGAGAGAGGGGAAAAAAACACACACACACACACACACACACACACACACACACACACACACACACACACACACACACACACACACAGTCACCGATTCCAAACTGCCACACTTGGCTCTTGCTTCCCTCGTGCTCAGGGGTAACCAGGCTGCATAATTCTCAGAGAACCAATTAATTTTCAACATTGAATGCTCTCCACTCGCATCAATCGCTGCATATCAATATGTAGCCTATTTGTTTATTTACGGCGCTTGTTTGCCACGCAAAGTTTAATTTCCGAGGGAGAGGGCTAATTAATTAATTAGTACTTATTAATCAGATTAACATTTTTAACAGCTGGGCTTCTAATGATATATTCATCGCAAATGTTCAAACTAGAATATCCAGTTACGGTTTCTAAGCACCACAACAGCTGGAAAGAAAACTGTGTCTTTATGATAAACTACACTAAAACCTGAACCGCTCCACATTTATCACATTAGATTCTGCTACAGACACCCCAAGCATGATGTGAACCTAATAAAGTTCAGGTTTCGGCGAAGTTCAGGGCTATGGGAAATACATTTGGAAATAAAAGTCTCACTGACATGTTTAATGAAGGAAATAACAGCAGCAACTTGCCAATGTGTGAGTGTGTCACTAGCCTGCAATTAAGCGGGACACGGCGTGTCACGGTGATGTGCAGCCTAATGAGGAAATTATAGGCTACGTGCAAAAGGCAAAGCATAATGAACACATCACAGATCTGATTCCAACAGAACGGAAACGCCACCACATCAACATCCAACATAGCAGGGGAGCTACAGACACTAATGGGCCTGTGTGATGACTAATCGGCCCCGGTGTCCCGCTTACCTTGCGCTCGTGTGGAGTGGATGAGTAAGGAAAAAAATAAAATCCATGTGGCCCGCCACATCGATCTGCTCCAGGAGTCCGCAAACATTGTCCCAAACCGGGCAGAGTGGACAACAAGTGCCCGGTGAGCTGGAAGCTTGCTACTGTGTCCGAGTCCCGGTGAGGTTCTGCTGTTGTCCGCCTGCTCCCCGGGTCTTTCTCTCTCTCTCTCTCTCTCTCTCTCTCTCTCTCTCTCTTTCTCTCTCTCTCTCTCTCTCTCTCTCTCTCTCTGGGAACCTGACGCCTCTTGTGCCGGGAAAAAGCGCACCGATCTGGGAGCGCAAAATCAAGCCGCTGCTGCAGCCTGTCGCGACCGGAGAAATTCGGTCGAACAGAGTCTGTATTAGTTTTACTTTGTAATCTGCTCTAGTTTCACATAGACTACCTCGTAGATATTGAGTACTGAGTCTTAGTTGGTGTCTTTGAAGTAGGCTGTTGGATGCAACTCAGTCAGATGAATCCAGGTTAAGTCCAAACACAGTCCACTCCTCGCTGCACCTGTAAGAAGACAAGCTGCACCTCATACTTTTTCATCGCCACTTCTTCCGATCTTGAGATGCTGTTTTCTTCTTTTTCTGCCTCTTACTTTAAACTTCACCCTCGTTGTCCGCAACACCGAGTGCTTACAGTTTCTTTCCAAAACCGCGGGCAGACTTTTGCTCGAAGCCTGCCCACAGCGCGCTGTCAAGGTCGGCAATTCAGCTCGACGTCAGGAGCGCTGAGAAGAAGTTCAGCAGCTCGGAGAGCAGAGAATGAGCGCAGCGGGGGAAGAAACTTGCACGCAGTTACGCTGCCATGGTCGGAGCCTGCCGCGGAGGAGAGCCCGGCTGCCGGTGTGCGTGGGATGAGGACGAGTCCCGGGTTCTTTATGAGGAAACATTGGATGTGATGGGCTGGCGGCGCAGCGCAGGTTGCCACCATGCGGCCAGGCGCAAAAAAAACACTCCCCGTAACAACACAGCCAAGCACAGGGTTTCCAGGAGGGGATTGTATTGCTTTCCACACCACAAAAAGGTGAATGAATATAGTCCTTTGTTGAAATGATTTAAGGAACACGCGCTCTGCTTGTGTTGCCAGGGTTTGGAGTGGAGTGGTGCTTAGGGTGCCTGAGGAGAAATCACTGTAATATTTCTGTGGGGATTTACAATGTGTCTGAGTTTATTGACCTTCTAGTATTTGTTTTTATCCCCCATTGCATCATTATAGGGATTTATATTTTGGCTGCATTCAGTGATGGTGCTGTGAGTTAGTGCAGCACCCTTCTTAGCATAGTTGCATTGCTCTTTTCCTCTTTTTTTTTTTAATTCCCCACGATTTTTGAGGTGCATGACATGAACAGAAAAAGACACAAACGGCTATAAGTCTTTACACAGCCAGGACTGAAACTGCTGCATGTTATCTTGTCTGTTTTCTGCCTGTGTTGAAGAGAAGGAGGACAAGGAGAAGGAGAGGGTTAGAAATGAATGAGTGGAAAGGACAGAAGGAGGAAGAGCAGAGAGAGAAGGGGAGGGGTAGGGGGAGGTGAAGAGAGTGACTGGGCAAATGCTGTTTCCAAAATGACAGTATCAGTAAATGCTGAGGGAGAGAATGAGAGAACATGACAGAGCAAATGTTCCTGTCTTGAAAATGACAGTGCCTTGCCAGGAGAAAGCAGGAGTGCTTAGTGTTTGTAATGTTTTCTGCGAATGGCGAGTCCCAGCTAAGCCACCACACGGCTGCAAGGAAATAATGCACCATGGTAATGGCTTCTGTTGTTGCTCAGCATGATTTTCAGGCTCCTGTTGGCTTTCTCCCTCTTATCCCAAAATGTTATACCTTGCACAAAAGTTAATAATAAGGGAGTTAACATCAGGAAAGCCAAGACCGAGTGCTTCCTCAGCCACCCCCAGGGCTGCTCAGGGACCTGATTATGATTTTTCAAAGTACGTACTGTGACTGAACTCAGCAAGAGGGTAATTTAGAAAATCCCTGGACTCAGTATTTTGAGCCACAACTTTCTGCACACCAGTGGCAATGCCTTGTGCCATGTGTGGCTTTTTTCTCTCCCCCCTTTCCCTGCAGATGCCAATGCTGCCAGGTGTTAGCCCTTGGTGTTGTTGAGCAATGGCTGTGATCACAGGTGCTAAAACAGTTTACTGCAAGCTGTATTCACTTCAGTCAGAAATGCTCTTTTTATCCAGCCTAGAATTAACCACATAACTGGCAATGATGATTCAGAGGTATCTGCAGACGACTGCAATTATTTCAAGTTATTCTGACATTTGCCCTTGGCATCCATATTTAACACCTTAAACCAGACCGTTTGTTTTTGGAAGATAGATTAGAGGGCAAAGACATCTGGAAGGAATTGGAGAAAACACATAAAGTTTCCTTTAAAAGGACCATGCCAGCGTGTTTGCAAGTTGTAGCTCTCTAACTTTAAATAACATGATATACAGGTTAAGATTTTGAATTTGTTTTTCCCATTGTTCCTGGCAGCCATAGGTTTCCATTTACTTCTGTATGAAATGAAAATCCGTGACTACAGACATGCAAGTTTCAAGAGCCTGTTATTACATTTTCACACAAGAAAAAGAGTGGCCATCAATGGTTACCTTGATTGGTAGAAATGCAATTAATAAGGTGGCAGAATGATTTAAAGTTTACAATTTGGAGTATATCGGCTAAAACATGCAAAAAACACATTCAAGCTAAGAAGAAAATTGATATATTTAAACGTGCTACCATTACCACTGCACTGGCTCCGAAAACCACTCTCACTATGTCCAACAAAAAGCTTTGATCATACTTTCCCAAACAGCATGATTATACAGACTCTCTTACTGACTGAAACTTCAACCATGAAGTGCAGCACTGACAATAAAATCCAGCTTTCATTTTCATTTCTATCAACAAAGTATCGCACCCCACATCTTTGGAGGCTTGGAGGAGAGCAACAGAGAGGAAGAGAGGAGAGGAGAGGAGAGGCATCTTTGAACAACAAAGGGCATCAATGTTTGAAACGATCCAAGACCAAAGCTCTGATAAGCAGCTCGGATTCTCACTTCGGTTTGGTTGTGAGGATTGTACCTGATATAAGGGAAGATCACAAATACACAAATAGACACATTGTTGCAAAAGTAGAAATAATATCAGAGAAATGGTCTGTTGGCTGCACAGGTTGAAAGACAAAAGTCAGAACTCCAAAAAGTCAGAAAGACCTGAGGGAAGACTCCTGAGTGCTTCAGAGAGATCTGTGAAATTGACCTCCTCCACACACATCACTCTGATGCCCTGATGCAAAACTAACCCCAATGACAACTTGAGGGTAACAGTGAATGCATTGATCTCCAATGATATATTTTTTTAACAGGACAGTGCGGCCATGATCATTCTGAAAAAACGAGGAGGAGAAGACACAGGTCTTGTCATTAGATGAAAGGCCCGCTACTATTTAACAAACATTTCTCACACCATTAACATTTCTATGTCAATTAGCGCCCATTTAAGGCAAGGTATCAAAGGAACAGGGATCTTCTTAACCAAAATGAATGCTCCATACTGTCTCTGACCAATCTCACTGGAGGTTTAATGAATCGGAACAAGCAGGAGATAATGGGAATGGGAGCTTGGTGGGAGGCCAATGGGGTGATTACCTCCGAAGCCAATTACAATAAAGATCTGTCATAGCCTCCGTCTGATAGAGAAAGAGTCATGCTCTCCCATGGGGCTTCGCTGACCATCTGAACCACCCCATTCCACACAAACACACTGAGCTGAACACAGCCTCATATAGAAGGATACTTATGCAGCATTGTTCATTCACTAGTTTAGTACAGTTTACTTCTCTGGGCTTATAAGAGCATTAGTATGAGCAGTATTAGCTGTGAGCAACTCACTGTTCCTCCTCCATTTCGATTTTTTCCCCCCTTTCTCTCTTTCTATCCATTAGCTATTAAATAGAGAGTTTGACCTTTGAACTATTCTTACCTCCTCACAGATGTATGCCTGCGCCAACCAGTCAAGTTTCACATCCATGTCCATCCAGACACATAACAATGTATGTAGCGAAGACTTTGAAGGAATTTCTCTTTTTTGACAAAATGGAAGTTTTTAAAATGTATAATTCCAGTAAATAGTTTCCAGTGAGGAACATGAATAATGGCCAGAAAAGTGATTTTGAAGAACATTATAATGTCAAAGTGAAGTTGACCTTTGACCTTTTGAATATAAAATGTCATTACTTCATCTTTATCCTATCAGACATGTGTGTGAAATTATTTATTTTTTAAAAGATTTGTTTGTTGTTGCATTTTTGACTTTTATTGATAGGACAGCTGTAGACAGGAAATGGGGGGGGGGGACACACAACCTGCAGCAAAGGGCAGCGGGTTGGAATCGAACTCAGGCCACTGCGGTAAGGACTGAGCCTGAGACCTGAGGATGGTGAGCTACCAAGAACTTGACTGGTCCACCAAAATCTAATCAGTTCATTGTTAAGTCCAAGTGGAAGTTTGTGCCAAATTTGAAAAATAAATCCCTCAAGGCAGGGATCTTCAACAGGGGGTCTGGGACCCCTAGGGGGTCCTCAGAGTCAATGCAGGGGGGCATCCAAATTAATCTTATTTATTTTTTATCCTTTTTAGGCCTTTATTGACAGGACAGCTGAAGACATGAAAGAGAAGAGAGAGGGGGAACGACGTGCAGCAAAGGGCCGCGGGTCAGAGTCAAACCGGGGCCCGCTGCATCGAGGAGTAAATCTCTATATATGGGCACCCGGTCTACCAACTGGGCTATCTGGGTCCCCAAATTAATCTTAATTTTTGAAGTTTAAAAAAAAGGCTTAACATGAATCTAACATATTATTAGCAAATATAAATCCCCACTGATGATAGGCTTACTGGCCTATAGTAGTCCCTAAAATAGCCATCCACATTTTAACATGATTTATTAAACCATGCCAACAATTAAAAGGCTATTTTAATATGCACTTAGGTATGTATAAATGTATTTACGCCACCCTACACGTTATTGTAGGCCCAGTGTAATATACTACTTCATTTTATACAATAGATGTAGTAGGGGGTCCCTGCTCCTTCTCTCTTTCAGTTAAGGGGTCCTTGGCTTAAAAAAAACATTGAAGACCCCTGCCTCAAGGCGTTACTGAGATATCCGGTTTAGGAGAATGGGACAGATGGCACCTTCGCGGGTGCAGAGGCATACAAATAATGATTTTCAGGTTCATAATTCTTGAGTCTTGAGAAAAGAAGACCCCACACGCTGCTCCTGCTCAGTGTCCCTCTGGACCCTTAATGAAGGTCCAGAGGGACAGAAACCTTAGTGATCAATAAATTCTGATGCAAAGCAAGAGCAGTGCGCGGGATCTTCTTTTCTCAAGACTTAAGCAATGTTTTCTAACGCACCTGCATCTGAGATAGTTGGATGTGCAGATATCTTCTTTAAAAAACAGGCTTAAATATGATGTAGAGTCATACAATAATAACATGGTGGGCTCAATATGCTCAACCACTAAACTGGGCACCCTTGCGGAATAGTTTCTTTGGTACAGCACGTCCAAGGTCATGGTACTTCACTGTCATATTCCCAGCAGGTAGGTTAAATTGCATTGAATTTGTAAAGTGACATTTAGAAAACCTGACGGACAGTCTAATTTATGTAAGGATCTTTAATCGCAGGCATTTTGGCAGATGGAGATGAGTAAAAGAAAAATCCAACTATTCATCAGCGAGAGAGAGAGAGAGAGAGAGAGAGAGAGAGAGAGAGGGAGAGCAGAGCAGAGAAAAAGCAGAGAGTGAAAGAGGAGCAGAACTGTTTGTGTAAGGGAGACAGATGGTCAAAATAGAAAAGAAATATGTTTTGCGGTAATGCGCCAACCCTTGGCAAAGGAAGGCCTATAAAGTAGAGAAAAAAGGTAAAGAGGGTAGGCGTAGGAGTTAGGAAAGAAAGAAACAAGTTTCCGGGAGTAAAGTGGTTTGAGATAAAAACACAAACAGGGGAACTGCACTAATAACACATCAATCTGCTTGTTGTTTCTGAATTGCATTGAATCCATTACACCACCCTGCACCCAATACTCCACTTGCCCAGCTCTACACACAGGTAGGCTAAAAATGCTCAAATGTTTTCATCAAGCTGAGTGCATGGAAATTATCCTACAGCACCTGAGCAGCGATTGCACCTGACTGCATCACCCTCTGATTCACCACACTCCCTATCGCACACATTCAAGAGGCAGCAAAATAAATCATGACGTTTTGAGCCACATCGGAATTTACCTTAAAGGACTGGTTCAACAAAACAAACATATTTCGTCTCCGAGTGGAATTAAGCCACGGTAATAGTTTTGGTTTTTATTTGAGAATTCTGCTGCTACCGCCAGTACACTGGAGGCAAATGGAAGTTGTGGTGCTTACAGCATTGTGTGTAACATTGTGAGTGTTAACAGTATTTTTTCGTTGCAGGATCACTCCAAATATGAATCAGAAATTTTTTTTTTTATTATTGTGGTGCAGTGATTTACAGGTGCTGTACTCGAAATGAATAAAAATATGTATGGGATTGCCTCTACATGGCTCTCACAGACCATTCCCAAACTTTTTTAATACCGACGCTTTGTCATGGCCCTCGGTGTCTGATATCAACACACAAGGCACTCACATGCACGCACAGCTGGACCGGCTATCGACACAAAGAACAGAGAAGCTCTGATTACAACAGGATGCCATTTCTCCACTATATCATAACATAGCAAGTTATTGTTTACTGATGTTCTGAATGTCGATTACAGCGTCTTAAAAGATGCTATTTAGACTCTTGCGGTGCTTTAATGACTATTAGAGAAAAGCTGACACAGTGTCTGCTAAGAATAGAATATGCAGAATCTATGCAGGAGTACATCTTACTGTAAACGGCTCATTTAGCTTTTCAGAGTCAACTATGCTATACTATACTATTTGTCTATCAGGTCTTAAATTAAAGCAAGTGCTGTATGTTTGCTTCACTTTAAACCTTTATAGGTCATCAGTAAATACTGTACCCTCGCTTAAAGACAGGGGGTGCTTAGCCCCCAGGGTATTTGTAACTTGCGTTTGCAAAATCTTTGCACTCACATCTTTTGTTACTGCATTCGAGCTACACTTATGTCAACGACCAGTCAAGAAACCAATATGTTAACAAGTAAATAGTGATTTCAACTCTGTTCAACAAAAGTTACTGTAATGTTAGCTTTTAGACACATCAAAGCTGCATGGGGGAATTTACTTAGGCCAGTTGTGTGTGTGTGTTATGTGTGTGTGTGTGTGTAGTAGCGAGTTCAGACCAAAGAGTAGCGACGAGAAGCGAGAGATGAATCCTCCAGTTACTTGCAACGCTCTGGTCTGCAACGCTGTGAAAGCTGCCAGACACACAGATGAATGGTGAAGGAAGATTGATTCACCGTAGTTAGTGATACAAAATGCACTGTAAAATAAATAAATAAATAAAAACAATTCCTATTATTATTGTTCTTATTATTATTTATGGGGGCTTAGGAACATTTTAGGGTAGCTTAAGCACCCCTAAAATAGGCCTAACAACATCCCTGCAAGACAATCTGCCTGCCTTGGCACTGGCTGAAAAGTTTGTCTACTAAAAGTATTTAAAATAAATTCAAACAAACTAATCAATAATTCTCTATCTGCCTGTAGATTCAGATGCTTCCTTCATGTTTAACCAGCGTGCCGAAGGGTATGAATATAAGTTTCTAACTTACACAGATGCATTCACATGCCTCACACAAACATGTACAAACAAGCGAACACAGCCGTGACTGCGACTGAGGTTGCCACAGTGGTGCAGCCGCCATATAGCTTAAGAATCCTTCTTCACTTTTATCACTGGCTGGGAAAATGCATTTATAAAAAAACACATCAAAGCTGAAATAGAGCATCATTCTTTTAGTTCTAACTGAATTCTGGGCTACAAGTTAATCTGGCAGTGTCACTCTGTGTTGCCCAGACATACTGACTCAAACCTGCTTTGTGTTAAAAAGATGCCAATCACTGACACCATGTGAGTCAGTGGTGGTTCTGCCATAACGCTTATGTGCAAGCTATTTGAGCTCTGCCTTAAATATATTACATGGACACATGAGCACACATGCATTCAGTACATATACACCTAACTACAAATGGAAATGAGGGTATATGCACCAGATCTAACATATTATAAATAAACACACGGACGCACACAGCCCCTGCTGGGTTCATCTCTTTAGGGTGCCTTAGATCAACCATCAGTCAATGCAGAGCTGTAATTGGTGCAAACGTTAAACCTTGGGCACCTATATCAGATGGAGCATTGATATTCCTCCACCCACTGATATGCATTCAGGTCAATGCGTGTGTCATTGAGCCTGAAGCCAGAAAAGGCATTCACTGCCCAACTCGCTGCTCTGATGGCAGTACGCTGCTCCGGCCTCCATGTTGGAGGCTTGACCCTCACCGTGGGGGTGGGAGCTAAGCTGTTGGAGATTTTTTTTTATGGATAGTGTTCTAAAAAGAGGTAATATAGCCATTAGGTTCCTTGAAGAATATTTTACTTTTCCAATTGTGTTGTTTTGGGCTCAGATTGTTGTGCTCTGCCAAATGTAACCAATGGACAGTTCTTTTCACATTTTGAGTGTTTATTGTAGGTTAACGATATCTAATACAATATTAATTGCTTCTTTATGTATCTGTTAATCAAATCTACCTGTCCACGTGGGCAGTGTGAGAGAGAGAAAAAGACAAAAGGCCCTATCTTGCACTCAACGCAATTGCCTTTGTACACGGATGCACACAGCCCCTGCTGGATTCATCTCTTTAGGGCGCCTTAGATCAAACATCAGTCAATGTATCGTTCCTATTTTGCACCCGACACACAGGGGACCTTTCCCTCCAAAGACGCACGTCGGTAAATTAGGGAATGTATTTGCGCCCCCGGGGGCGGTTTTGCGCAAAGATGAGGCGTGTTCAGGCGCAAACGTTCCCTGGTGCTATTTTGCAGTTTCAGAAAACAGTTCCGCCACAGGTCCAGGAAAAACCTGGTCTAAAGTCAGTGGCGCGTTATTCAGATGCTATTTTAGGGGCGCATGCTTGGCCATAATGTAGCGTGCGCACAACGCGCATACACTTTGCTTCTCTCATCTACACGGACGCAGCAGTTCCCATTTTTGCAAACCATACATATAATATAATATAAATAATATAAATGCGCTTCAGGTGTTTGGATAGATCAGGAGGCACTTTACAGTACAGTCCTCAAAAAGTTGCTGCATTCTTTGTGGCTTGTTGTGTTTTACACAAAATTTCCATGAATCATGGATGTGTTGATAAATAAGGAAATATTAGAGGACTTAAGGAGATGTGATGTTGAACTACGGCGGGATCTGGTCCGGGAGTGGAGGAAGGGGCACAACAGGAGCAGGTGGTGCGTTTGGAGGCCCACGCTCCACGGCTGCAGCAATCCTCTCCAGACTTGAGGAGATGCGCCCGAGAGGCCTCAGTTGTTGCAACTTCCATAGTTGTAACTTTAGTAAGCCAGCTTTATCATTATCAATTCAAATTCTATAAATTACACAAGCTGGTTTAGGTCATACAGGAAAACAAGCTGCAATTTTTCTCTCTAAAGATAAAAATAAAAACAGCAGTTAAAGAAATTTGTCTAATTTTCACCAACGCTGGAGGAATCCCTTAAAGCTTTAGTGTGTAACTTTTTGATTTTAATGAACGTCCGTTATTCAAACCATTACCAAATCAGCTCCACACAACTCTCTGTATTTCTCAGCATGGCTATGTTCAGTCATGTTGTGTCATCCGGTGACTTTCCCGTGCAGAAGCTTGAGTGGAAATAATTACCTCCTCTGAAGAGTCCATGTTATTTTAATCCTCCGTGTCCTTCTTGGCTATTTGCAACTGCGCGGAGGAGGGGTGGGGGCGCGCGAGCGATCACGGAAGGTTGTATCATGTGAGATGCGCTGACAGTGTTGTTGTCGTCATTACTTAGATTTCCTAATAGGGGCGGCAGAAACTACACACTGTAGCTTTAAAAGGAGCCTGAGCGCAAATTAGAGAAAACAAACGTATTAGGAGATCTTGAGTGAGTACAGTGAAACTTTTTCTAAAGAAGTAAAACACTGCTTGGGCTCCTGGAAAACTTGGTTGAGTGTGCGCCCCATGTATGAAGTCTCAGTCCTTACCCCAGCGGGCCGGGGTTCGGTTCTGACCTGTGGCCCTTTGCTGCATGTCATTCCCCCTTTCTCTCCTGTCTATTAAAGGCCTAAAATGCCAAAACTAAATATAAAAAAAGAAACAAAAAGAAGTAAAACATTGCTGGGAGGTTTTATTTCTATCTTGAAGTTATTACTGACAATCCAAAAAATCCTTCTCTCTTCTCTCTTCCAGTGACAGGCTCATTGATCCTAATCCATGTAAAGATTTTGATATATCTTCTGTATTTGGAGGTAACATTTATAAAATGATATAAAATGTGGCATGCTGTTCACTAATCTTACACACTGCATCTTCCTTCCTCGGTGTCAATCTATAATACCTTACACAATGACAGGCTTGTGTGGACAAATTGAGGAGAAATCAGTTGTTTCTTGCCGTGCTGCATGTGCACCATGTATGCATCCACAGGGGTGGACTGTTGTGTTTGCGATTGAGGGTAGAGCTACAGAAGTATACTTCTACCCACCCACCCACACAGAGTATATATCTGGCTCATGATGCGGAATTGCAGATGTCACTCTCTTGGTGGCAGCCATGATTAGCCGTGACATAACCATTGACGTTTTGAATGTCAGGGACATGGGGACCTTTCACGTAGAAAAGGTCTTTGGCCAATATCCACAGACTCTGCAGCCTTCCACAGCGAGCTGGACCATATATATTTTAAGACACAGAGGGCAGGTGTTAGTCAGGCCGGACACCACAAACCCCAATGCACTTGTTGGATGTAATACATATCTGCTCTCTCATAGCCTGCCATGCAATGGGACAGAGTTCCAGTCTTACCTTAGGATTTTTTTGAAACCGAAACATAAATAGAGAACCTTCTCTTGTTTCTCTAATGGAATTACTAAAATAGTTACCTGATTATTGGCTTCACATTTCACTAAAAAGACTGTTCTGACGACAGTGTCCAGTGGCGTGCGGTCCAACCATGCAGCCCTTCCCCATGGAGCTATTTCAGCATTCAAAGTTCCAACAAAAAGCAGCTGTATTTTTCTCTGTCCCTATCACCAAACTTGCCCAACTACCAACTCTGCGCTGCCTTCCCAATTGAAAATGACAAATGGAGTTATAATGTAATTTATGTATTTAATAGGATGTATAATAAAGAAACTATGTTAAATGGACTGCACTTTTACATAGTACAGGTACCATTCAGGCACCATTCACCCACACATTCAGCCAATACTGCCATACAAGGTGCCACCTAGTCATCAGATAAACATTCACACACCGATGGTTCAGTGTCTTGCCTGAGGACACTTCGACATTGAAAAGTAAAGCCAGGGATCGAACCGCCAACCTCCAGATTCCACTCTACCGCCTGAGCCACAGCTGCCCCTATCTATTGATCAGCTCTGACGTGGGCTGATTCTAAGGGGCAGACCGATGAGGCATTCAACATCATTTCAAACATGACACATCAATAATAACACCACCAACTTTTTAGCAATCAGTCTTGATGTGCAGTTTCCTGTTAAATTTAATGTTTCTGTTCAAATTCAAATTTTTTGTTGAGTCCACATAAGTTTCAGTTATAAGTTTATAAGGCATTGTTTTGCTTTTGTAGCACTTGTAAACGAGTGTATGCAATGTATTGCTTCTGGGATTCTCGGATTGCTACAGTACATTTCAGTGTGGCTAAGGCTTCCCGAATCCAATGTTAGCCTATCAGACTCAGCAGGGGTGGGAGCAAGTGTGTCATGGCATGTGGACTGCATCTCTGAACACAGTGTTCCTAGTGAATATACACTGCTGTAGAAATGTTTTCCCCAAGAACAAATTAAAGCAATTTTTCTTAGTCTATATATAATTCAAAACTGATTTAGCGTTTCTTATGTCCTGAGAGCATACACTGAAGAAGAAAATTAAATCGCAAACACAGAACACCGTACCATTGTAGCTTGGCAGCAATCACACAATTACATGCTTGGTTAGAAACATGATAACCACTGGCTGGGCATCAGTGCACCATGATACAATGTGTGGTGTTCTAATGGAACTGGGCAAAACGTGTTTGTTATCGTCTCAATCATAGTGATGAATCACCTTCACTGACTGAATTAGACATGTTGGGAGTCATTTCGTAGCCTGGCAGGTATAACAAAACTGATCAGAAAAAAGTATTGTTCATCACAGTGTATGCATTCAAAATACATACCCTACAAGATAACATTAGACGTAATTGCTTTCAATGCAAAGAAATGAGGATAACATTTCTGTCATGCTGGAATGATCCTGTAAAGAGGTTTGCATTCAGCAGCGGTTCGACATGCCATTCACATAAGACCTGTAAGTGGCAAGATCTCTAGTTTGACTTTTCTACATCTCAGTAATGACTTTAGAGAATGCCCTTTGCTTTACTGGGAGGTGCTGTCTATTTGAAGAAAGCAAACACCCAGAGATAGAAGAGTCTACCTTTTCAAAACGAGAGAGGTTTTCATCATCTTCTCTCCCAACTCTGTTGTGATTGATTCAAATTTTCAAAATTCGTTGTCAAATTTATCTTTCACCTCCTCCTTTCTTTTCCTGCACTCTAAAGTGTCATCGTTTGATTTTTTTTTCACTAAGCATTGTCCTTAGACCTGTTGAAGAGCAAAATCTTTGTTCCACAGAGCTGTTCTCTCTGTACTTGTTACTGTCTAATGAACCTGCCAAAATTGTGTTTGTTTCATTTATCTTGCTGCAGTACAAATCTCTGATGTTGAACAGTACAGTACAGAAAAAATACAACCTTGTTAAAAGAAGTGACTTGAAGCCAATCTCATCATAACTGTAGGAGGGCTACAAAAACCATACCTCTCTGTGATCGCATGTGTCAGCCTTTTCACTACTGACTGTCACCTTTGACTTGTCTGTTCCAGTGGTTTATTGCCCTGAGACTATTCACATATCGGCCACATATGTTACCTGTTTTTCCATTAGTTATGTTCACATATGTCCTACATCTCTGAAGTTAAATTAAGTCTCAGACGAAAGACAATCAGATTTGTTGTGGGTGGCACTGTTTAAAAATAACTTACTGCCGCAATCGATGACAGCAAACTAAATATGTGTCCTCATTTGTGCCTAAGAGTTTTCTCCTAAAGCTTTTAACCAGATAATCAAGGTTTCTAGAGTTTATATCTTGGAACCGACTCAACTGTCGTTATTGGCAATTAATTTCATCGACTCCTACAATGTTTATTTAAGCCTTAAGATTTGATTGTTGTTTCACTGTTGTGCAGACAAGTGCGAACTGTACATGTATCCCAATGACATTGTGTTGAATCCCATAACTTTCAGGACAAAGTGGGCCTCACAGAAACTTTTAACATGCTGCTTTGAGATTTGTCCTTTGATGAAATGTGTAAATTGATGTCCGAATGAATTTTGCTTTAACATTTCCAATAAAGAAGACTAATCAGCTATGCTTCATTCTGTGAGGATTACAGTTAGACATTTCCAAACCCACGCATTTGAAAATCTTCAATCCCATATCTACATGTCTGTCAATCAGTCTTACTTAGGCAAAGTATAAAGAGAAAGGAATCTAAGAAAGAGAGAGGGAGAGATGCACGAGTCCTTGATCTCCCCAGGATTGGTTCGTCCTAATTGCCATGTATGAGCGCCTGAGTATACGCGCCAGCCCCTTTTATGCACACAAAGACCCTCATTAAGAGCTGGCTGGACGGCGAGCTCGGTGCCGAGGTGAATGCTGGCTAAAAGCACCGGCCTGGCATCCACATGCAGGTGCAGAGCCGCCTGCTTTAATTGACAACAGGAGAAGAAAAGGCTTCGTGCTGTGCATGACATGCCCGCCTTCTCTCTCTCTCTCTCTCTCTCTCTCCCCAACTCTCCCTCTCTGATCTGCCTTAACCAGGTTATGGGTCCATCTGACAACAGAGCAGCTCTGCTTCTCTATTCCAGCACTCAGCTCCAACTTTCGTTTTTAAAATCTCTCTCTCTCTCTCTCTCT
Source organism: Perca fluviatilis (assembly GCF_010015445.1). Taxonomy (NCBI): domain Eukaryota; kingdom Metazoa; phylum Chordata; class Actinopteri; order Perciformes; family Percidae; genus Perca; species Perca fluviatilis. The sequence continues at coordinate 9,355,062 of NC_053132.1, forward strand.
CTCTCTCTCTCTCTCTCTCTCACACACACACACACACACCTCTCATTATTTGCCTTATTGAACATTTCAATGAAATGCAAGTTATCTCTCTCATTTTCTGCCCTTAAAAAATTAGGCCTTTAAATTCTGCAAAAGATATGTAGAGATTATTAGTATTTTAAGATAGTATTTTTCTTTTCCTTTCAAGGTATCCTTAATGTTTCTCAAAATAGAAACACTGCTGTCTCCTGGATAATCTAATACTATTGGTATATCTTATGGTCATCAGTTTTACTTATTTCAACTTACGCTGCGTTCCAAATTGCATACTTTTTCGTTTTACTTTTAGTACTTACTGCAGCTTCCCTTAGAAAGTACGTTCTGTTGCATGCAGTATGCATACAATGGGAACATACTACTTCACCATAACATTGCGACTTGAACTGTGACCCTCTTGCTCATATGTGCTGTGCACAGGATTGTGTGTCAGAATAGCCGTGAAAGCACGCTGGCTGGAATACTGCAAAATGCGACCGGACACAGTAGAACATCCTGGTATTTTTGGCATACTGCATTTGACATACTGGGCTAGATTTATCAAGCCATTTGTATGAGGGGCCGTCAGGGACATTATTCAGAATTACCTCTCGCACACACTACTGAAACGCTCTCACACATACAAGTGAAATGCTCTTATATATACTACTGAAACGGCTCTCACACATACAAGTGAACACATAACGCTCTCACACATACAAGTGAAATGCTCTTATATACACTACTGAAACGGCTCTCACACATACAAAGTGAAACGCAACGCGCTCTCACACATACAAAGTGAAATGCTCTTATATATACTACTGAAACGCTCTCACACATACAAGTGAAACGCAACGCTCTCACACATACAAGTGAAATGCTCTTATATATACTACTGAAACGCTCTCACACATACAAGTGAAACGCTCTTATATACACTACTGAAACGCTCTCATACACGCTACTGAAACGCTCTCATAAACACTACTGAAACGCTCTCATACACGCTACTGAAACGCTCTCATAAACGCTACTGAAACGCTCTCATACACGCTACTGAAACGCTCTCATAAACACTACTGAAACGCTCTCATACACGCTACTGAAACGCTCTCATAAACGCTACTGAAACGCTCTCATAAACGCTACTGAAACACTCTCATAAACGCTACTGAAATGCTCTCATATACACTACTGAAAAACTTGCTTACACGCACAACATTTTGCATAAACTACAAAAAAGCTTTACCAAATACTAGTAAAATAGTGCTCATATAGCTTGCCCTTAAGGGTCAGATGTGATCATGGTAAGGAAAATATAAATGTTGCCTGTTTTATGTTGGAAAGAAGATGATTGAACAGTGTTATTACAGGTTTATCATTACACAACCAAAGGATTGAGAGAATATGGGCAGAACTCAATAGTGTTGTATCTAGACACTTTATAAACATCTTTAACTTCATGGAGGAACAGGGTGTACTGGATTCATTGAATGAACTACATTTATTTTGTCTGCATTATTTTTATTTACCAAGGATTGAAAGAGCAGTAACATAATTCATCAATCAATCAATAGAACCACCATGACCTCTCCATACCAGGGGGGCAGACACCTCTCCAGCTGTGGCATTCAGGTGTCATTAATAATGCAGGAATCCATCCAGCTCTAAACAGCATTTTTGATGCTGATAACTACTATGGCATTGATGAAGAAGGGCCATTACCTGAACTTCAAACCAATAATAATGTTGTAATTCCAGACATAGATGTAACTATTAATGAGACCACAACTAACATTATTCAACAAGTAAACCCACTTGAAAATGATGGGGACCATGGAATAGATGTTTTTTCTTCACTTCTGCACTTTTTTTAAAGGAACACGCCGACTTATTGGGAATTTAGCTTATTAACCGTAACCCCCAGAGTAAGACAAGTCGATACATACCCTTCTCATCTCCGTGCGTGCTGTAACGCTGTCTGACGGTTCCAGCATTAGCTTAGCCTAGCACAGATCCTGCAGGTACCTGGTTCCAACTAGCCTGCTGCTCTGAATTGTGACAAAAGTGACAAAATAACACCAACACGTTCCTATTTACATGTTGTGATTTGTATAGTCACAGCATGTACAAAAAACAACATAACATGAGACACAGCCGTCTTCTAACAGTAAACAAACCGGGAACTATATTCTCAGACAGGCTTGCTGCGAGCATATCACTCCGCCCAAGTACTATATTCTTCCGCCTGAGAATATAGTTCCCGGTTTGTTTACAGTTAGAAGACGGCTGTGTCTCATGTTACGTTGTTTTTTGTACACGCTGTGACTCTATAAATCACAACATTTAAATAGGAACATGTTGGTGTTATTTTGTCACTTATTCGGAGCAGTAGGATTACTGGAACCAGTTACCTGATGTTCTGTGCTGGCCTGATGCTGCTGGAGCCGTCAGCACGCACTGAGATGAGAAGGGTATGTATCGACTTGTCTAACTCTGGGGGTTACGGTGAATAAGCTAAATTCCCAATAAGTCGGTGTGTTCCTTTAAGTGAATAGCATAGGAGTTATGTTAAGGTTTGTTAAAATGTTTTCTTCACTTGTGCAGTGTATTCTGTGAATTAAAGTTTTGTTAAAACGTAAAACATTTTATGAAAAATAAATTAACATTTGGTAAAAAGTTTGGTAAAAATATGAAACATGCCGTTAAAATGTAAATATGTTTTAAAACATAGGCTGACTGAGTCAACTGAATCGTGGTGAAACTATATAAAATACATAAGTTATATTGCATACGGCATTCAGAAATGAAAATAATAACTCTTGTTTGAAACTTTTTTCAGAAAACAGACAGACAAGCAGAAAGGTAGAGACAAACAGAGAAAGTGAGACACAGACAGAAAAAGTTTTCAGAGCATGACATGTTCATGCCCTGCCAAACCCATATGTGTTCCCTAATGCAAAGTCAAACTTCTCCTTGAACAGTTGGTAAGACACATGTAGTGGCAAGTTGATGCAGTTAACACATGTGTTGGCAAGAGGGAACATTGATGTAGAGAAGCCATCATCTCCTTTGTGAATGAACTGGTCAGATGCTCAAGTTGTGAAGGCCAATATCTTCTCTAGTTTGGATGGCCCTTCTTCTTCTTCTATAAAAAGAAAAACATTATCAGTGGTAGTTGGTCCAATTAATATGTATGTGAATCATCTCTAAAGCAATTAACATCAGCTGATACTGAATAAATTGTCCAGTAAGAGTATTTCACTTCTCAAAACCAAAGCGTCTAAAATCTGAATGCCTCTTATAGCAATTCATTTATAACAGGTCTTTCATCTTTCAACATTCGCAGGTTGCTTTGTGATAATGTTATGACTACCAAGAGAATAAAATAAAAAGAATGATACTAAAAAAAACAGATGACCATTAAACCATTAATTACCCTCTGCATTTTGGAGATAGTCCCTCCAGAAAGTAACGACCATCTCGTCAGCAGCTCTCTTGTTGCTCCCTTCTGGAGAGAGACAAATGCTGAAAAGATCATCCACAGCTCATAGCAGAACAGGGGTCGAAAGCTGTCTGGATGTCGTCGTATTTGGTCCTGAACCCAAAGAGTTTTCAGTCCTTCACAGAATCTGTACAAACAACATGGAATAATTGTGCAATCCATAATTCAATTGTACACTGTCAAATTGTCCCTTGGTTTTATACAAACACAATAGATTTTGTGAAGCTAGTCTTACACCTTGTTGGTCAATGGTTAAAATTATGACTCCTTTTGAGATTGATCTGACTGTACAACAACTAACACTGAATACCTTTGAAATGGACTTTGAACTCTGTGGATGACCTGAAACATGACAATTTCAGCAGATCCCTGTCTCTTATCGACCGCATAGGCCTCAGACATCCTGCATTGGCCAAGTAGTCAAGCAAAGGTGCATTTGACTTTTCAAGGTCCTCAAGGGTTGTACATTGCTACAATGCGATAAATAAGAGGGAAAATATGCTTTGCTGTCGACACTTGTCCGTTGAATAGTGGTGGCATTCAAACTACAACATAATATGGAAAAAGTGGGCTGATACTCCTTTTCAAAAGGGAAAACAACAAGAGAACCTTTTAATGTAAACTAATTCAGTATAACATTCAAAATCTATCAACTGACCTTTTTGACTTTTTCCAAGAGTTCTGTGTCAGCTATGTCTGAGAGAGGAAGTTTGGTGGTGGACCGCCATGTACCAAGCTCACAGCAATGGCTTTGCCAGCAATGTATTACCAGTCCTCTCTTATAGCTGCAAAACAATGGCATAAAAGGAAAAACAATATTGATAAATACCACATTTCGGCAAACAAAAACTGGCTGTCAATTAAAGGCCGGGTCTCGAATGATGACCAGGGCCGTGGTTGACACAAACAAATAAAAAGCTAGGTGTAAAACATGAATGGAGAAGTGAGCTGCAATATAATATGCATGCCAAGGATGATGTACATTTCCAATAACTTAATCTAATAAATTAAGCAATATAATTTTGCTTGGTCCAGGGTGAAAAATACTGATTTTTCCTTTTCAGTGTGACTATCCAAATTCAGAAAACTGGATTGTATAGTACCATACATGTTTCACAAGATGACAGTAGCCAAATTTCAAGGGCAATGTGGGAATGTTGCAAATCAAAGTTTTGCACAACACATTGCTGCAAATGTTTCATGAAACTGCAGAGGGATTTTAATTGAAAACAGATACAGAAAGACCTGATTTTGAATTTATCACATAATGCAGTAACTGTAACAGGGCAAACAGGGGCAGATTAAAACAACGCTTCATACTAAAATATGCAAATATAGCAAATGTTTGTAATAATCATGAAAGTAAGAGGAAAAAAGAGGCATTTACCTGACATCGTCTGGAATGTGCTCACCAAAGCCATCCCTGATGCGTTCTAAAACAGTCTGGTGGTCCCAGTCCTAAGGATCAGAAAGGATGTGTCCATGTTTGTGTAACCATGATTTTGGACCTTGTTTGCACACTACTCAGAACACATGAAAACAGCCAGTACAATAATGTCATACTGCTATAGGAAATACAATACAAAATACTAACCACCACCCGCTATCAATATTATATACAGTAAATAATGGGTAGTGGTTATCAATATCAGTTATATTTAACCCATTAATATTCAGATTTTGGTCAAATATATTCATGTAACCAATTTTATCACTTCAAGCCCTGAACACTCTTATATAATGCGTGATTTCCCTCTGAGCCATAAATCTACCATGAAAAACCACATGTTCGGCCCTTCCCTTTAACACAGACTCATTAGATATTGTAGGCTGTGGACAGGGCATGGAAGGTTATAATTTGTCAACTGAGGTGACAATCGGCAAGGTCAGAGTTCAGCAGCCACCTTGAAATGGGACTGGTGTTTCTGAGTGACATAAATGTAACGTGAAAAGGGGATATGCAATAAGGTCATTCCTTTATGCTGAGCATATAGTACAGCAAGCGTTTGGACACACCTTCTCATTCAATGCATTTCCTTTATTTTCATGACTATTTGCATCGTAGATTCTCACTGAAGGCATCAAAAACTATAAACGATCACATATGGAATTATGTACAAAAAGTGTGAAATAACTGAAAACATGTCTTATATTTTAGATTCTTCAAAGTAGCCACCCTTTGCTTTTTGATAACTCTGCAAACCCTTGGTGTTCTCTCAATGAGCTTCATGAGGTAGTCACCTGAAATGGTTTTACCTTCACAAGTGTGTGTTCTCTCAGGGTTAATTAGTGGAATTATTTCCCTTATTAATAAAAAAGCAAAGTGTGGCTACTTTGAGAAATCTAAAATATAAGACGACATGTTTTCAGTTATTTCACACTTTTTTGTTAAGTACATAATTACATATGTGTTCATTCATAGTTTTGATGACTTCAGTGAGAATCTACGATGTAAATAGTCATGAAAATAAATAATATAACGCATTGAATGAGAAGGTGTGTCAAAACTTTTGGCCTGTACTGTAGATGAGAAATAAGCTAAGACAAAAAAGGGGGCATACATAAAAAGTAGTTTTATTTATAATCAGTATTTTTTACTAAAGTACTTGACTCAAATACTGATGAAGGATGTATTTAATCACAGCAGTAATATGCAGTGAAGATCATCACTGGTAAATGTATTATTGCTTCAGTGTGGGGCAGAAAATAACAGAGGATTTACAGACTGTAACAGTCTGTAACAACAGACAACAGTAACAACAGTCAGTAACATTAGTTTAAGATATGGCACTGTTCAAGTAAACAACCAATATGGCCAAATAACAACATTAGATTATGCTTGGTGTAACAGCAGTGCAGAAATGATGAAGAAACATTTAGTAGAGGAATGCTGGTTTGTGTATATTTATTGCTGCTAAAAACACAAGAAGTGAAATGTTCCTACAGTCCTAAAAACATCAAGTCAATACACACCAGGTGAAGAACAGCTGATTTTACTACCTGCTGACGTACCACCACGTGAGGCACATTGCCGTATGTTACCATAGCAACCACGCTACAAACAATACTAAGTTAGCTGCTGGCACTTACATGCACCTAATTCGACAGTGTACCTATCTAGGCCCCCTGCAAGAACTATGCCAAGTTTGCAGTAGATCTGAGACTCTTAGGACCTTCGGGTATTAGGGGGGGTAGCGGTCTCCGGTAGTGAGCGCATGTTTGTAGTGGAGACACAAACAGCTAACTGTTTAGCTCACTACCATGCCTTGTTGCGTTGCGTTGGATTAAACAATAATTTAGAAAAAAAACTATTTATAATTACCTTTTCCACCTCGTGGCTGATGTCCAAGAGCTGAAGCGTTGCTCACACTGGAGCTGCAGTTGGCAGTGTCATGCTGCTGTGCTGTCCGGAGGGGGAAAGTGACGCTATGTGACTGTCCAGTGTGTCGCGGCTTGAAGTTGCAACGGTTCTGATGGTCTCCGCTGACGCAAGTACAGTGTGAAGTAACGCTGCTGCCTCGGTTAGGCTGCTTGCAGGCTGTTGGGCAGACATTAGTGTTTGCGAACAATGTGGCTGACGATCAACACGTGAATCGCGCTGTGAATTGCGCATTTTTGTTGAACGGAAGCCCTTCCGGTTTTACTGAAACACCTTCCGTTTTGACTGAAATGCCTTCCGGTTTTACTGAAACACCTCTCACACACTATAGTGAAATCCTTTCACACATTATAGTGAAAAGCTCTCATATAACCAAGTGAAACACCTCTCACACACTATAGTGAAATCCTTTCACACATTATAGTGAAATATTATATATATATATATATATATATATATATATATATATATATAAGGTGGCCATTCCTCAGGCTTTAGGCTGGACAGTCCGGCTAAGCCTGACACTCATTTGTCCGGACATGCCTAAAAACCAGAGGGGGACGGAGTCTTCTCTGTAGTAGCCCCCCAAACTCTGGAAATCCCTCCCACCCCAGATCAATTTATGTAATACAATTGTTAGTTTTAAATCAAATCTGAAGATGCATTTCTACTCTCTTGCGTTTAAATTCCTTTGATTCCTAATGTTTTTTTGGTTTTTTTTAAGATTCAGAGCTATGAACTGAACTCATCTTTTTCTTATCCTTTCGTATTTACAAATGTTCCATTGTTGTTTTATTCTATGTTACTTTATTTGATTCTACTTTTGCCAAAATGTATTCATGGTACCTTGTTTACTTGATTAATGTATCTTTAAGGTATACTGTTTATGCCCTCCCTGCTCTACCTGTAAAGCACTTTGGGTCAACTGTTGTTCATTTAAATGTGCTATAAAATGACTTGACTTCACTTTTGATAAAATAACAAAAAGGTCCACCTTTTGACAGATTAACTTGTTAGTTTAATACTTATTGGCTAAAATGTGTGTCAAAAAAGCCGTGTCAAAATAAGTAATTTCATTGGTTACATTTTCTTGTCGTGACCTGCTAATTTTAATATTCAAATGAGCCATGTGTTGATTCGCCATAACACGCGCTCACCGCTGTCAATCAAGCTCTCTGCGACAGAGAACGTAACGTTAACTAACGTCGGTTGTTGGACTGAAATTCTGAAAATGCTCATACTTATATGTATCTCCAGATAAAAACATTAAGAACAGTTTCTGTATGATGTTTATTAGACGTATGTAATCTGAATTGGAAGGGCACGTTGTCATAAGCTGTATCTTGTATATTTATTATTAGCTATGTGGTATGTGTATGCACCTTTATGTAATCAGGTGGAAAAGATAAAATAAGATATTCCTATATTTGTCCCACAATGGGAAAAGTCCAGTGTTACAGCAGCAAAGTGGATAGAGAAAAAAAACAGTATAACAAAACAGTAAGAGTAGGACAATAATAAATAACAAATAAAAACACTATGTACAAGAGAAAAAACAGTAAGAATCCACAAACAATAGATAACAGAAATAGTAGCATCAGCAGCAGTTGCACATAGGCAATATATTGCACAGTGAATATGGAATGGTATTGCACAGTAGTTATTGCACATTGTTATTATATATAAATATTATATATATTCATTAATTATTATTATTGATGCCGAGCCACCATAGTGTCCCGGTGGAAGCAGCATTAAAACATGAAAATATATATATGAAAGCGTTTCACTTGTGATGTGTGAGAGCTTTTTAGTAGCGTTTATGAGAGCGTTTCAGTAGCATTTATAAGCGCATTTCAGTATTGTGCGTGAGAGCGTTTCAGTAGTGTTTATGAGAGCGTTTCAGTAGTGTTTATGAGAGTGTTTCAGTAGCGTTTATGAGAGCAGTTCAGTATTGCTGCGGAGAGTGGTTCCGTAGTATATATAAGACGTTTCAATTTGTATGTGTGAGACGTTGACGTTTCACTTTGTATGTGTGAGCCGTTTCCTTAGTATATATAAGAGCATTTCACTTATGTGTTAGAGCGTTTCAGTAGTATATATAAGAGCATTTCACTTGTATGTGTGAGAGCGTTTCAGTAGTATATATAAGAGCGTTTCACTTGTTTGTGTGAGAGCGTTTCACTTGTATGTGTGAGAGCGTTTCAGTAGTGTATATAAGAGCATTTCACTTGTATGTGTGAGAGCGTTTCAGTAGTATATATAAGAGTGTTTCACTTGTATGTGTGAGAGCGTTTCAGTAGTATATATAAGAGCCGTTTCAACTTGTATGTGTGAGAGCCGTTTCAGTAGTATATATAAGAGCGTTTCAACTTGTATGTGTGGAGAGCGTGTCACTTGTATGTGTGAGAGCATTTCAGTAGTGTATATAAGAGCATTTCACTTGTATGTGTGAGAGCGTTTCAGTAGTATATATAAGAGCCGTTTCACTTGTATGTGTGAGAGCCGTTTCAGTAGTATATATAAAAGCCGTTTCACTTGTATGTGTGAGAGCGTTTCAGTAGTGTATATAAGAACGTTTAACTTGTATGTGTGAGAGCCGTTTCATAGTATATATAAGAGCCGTTTCAACTTGTATGTGTGAGAGCCGTTTCAGTAGTGTATATAAGCGTTTCACTTGTGTGTGTGAGAGCCGTTTCAGTAGTGTATATAAGAGCATTTCACTTGTATGTGTGGAGAGCGTTGCGTTTCACTTTGTATGTGAGAGCGTTTTCAGTAGTATATATAAGAGCTTTCCAACTTGTATTGTGAGAGCGTTTCAGTAGTATATATAAGAGCATTTCAATTTGTATGTGTGAGAGCGTTTCAGTAGTATATATAAGAGCATTTCACTTATGTGAAAGCCGTTTCAGTAGTAGAATATAAGAGAATTTCACTTGTATGTGTGAGAGCCGCGTTGCGTTTCACTTTGTATGTGTGAGAGCCGTTTCAGTAGTATATATAAGAGCATTTCACTTATGTGTGAGAGCGTTTCAGTAGTATATATAAGAGCGTTTCACTTGTATGTGTGAGAGCGTTGCGTTTCACTTGTATGTGTGAGAGCGTTTCAGTAGTGTGTGCGAGAGGTAATTCTGAATAATGTCCCTGACGGCCCCTCATACATTTGCGCCCGTTTCCAGGCGCTAATTGGTCGCAAAGACGGACGTAACCGATGTGGGCTATTTACAAACAGGGCGCACTTGGGTAAAATCGCATATTGTGTGCCACATGACGGCGAAGAGACAAGTTGCGCTTTCAATATGCGTTCGGGGAGGGTCGTGGGAAAAGTGGGAGTTCCACCCAAAAAGGTGGGAGGATAAGCGCAGTGCACCTAATTATATATTCGGCTGGTGTTTACAAAGACTGTCTGTAAGTAGCGCCCCTCTATTCTGCGGGGGAAATTCTCCGCCTCTTAAAAGCAGGTCTAAACCAGCCGCAATCGAGTTTCCTCGTAGACCTTTATGCCGCTGGTGAAATGGCAACAGTAATTTGAGCAAGACGAAGACATAGGCGAGGCTGAAAATATTTTTAACGCAAGAATCACACTTTGTCAGTGAACACAACATCATTTAGCGTTACAGATCAAGCAGCCATGCAATATTAGAGTTACTGGAAGAAATCAAAGATGAAATTGAATCTCCCACTCAGTGTTCACATCCCATTCCAGCAGTTGTTAAACTCCTCGCTACATTACAAATATTGGCATCAGGATCATTTCAAACATAGCATCAGCTGTGGGAATATCGCAGTCTGCACTCAGCCGTATCATAGCACATGTACCGCTTTGCTACAGCGCAATCTACGGTCTAGTGGGCGGAGAAAGACGCTGATTGCTGGTGCCAATGGGTTGATAAATACTACGCAAAATGTGGAAGCATAGCGTGCGCTATTACCGAACTCGCATAAACAGACGCAGCGCAAACTGCGCTAGGGTTATTAAATTAGGCCCACTATGTATTAAAACATACTAAATATTTTTCTGGCAAAGTAAATAGTATGGTAGTATGGGTAATGGAACGTTCCCTAAGATTCTCAGGCAATGTGTTTTTTCTCTCCATTACTTTGGTATTGCAGAGGGCTTTAGATACAATCACATAATACCCCTCAGGGGCCTCTAACATTTGCATTTGGAATTGTATCAAATTAAAATATGTGTCAACATTGCAATTGGTAATAAGAGGTCGCACCACCATTGCAGAATTCCTCCAAAATTGACAAAAACAAACTGATAAGCTGCTGAATGTGTTACTGGGTTACTACAAATCATAAACGTTAGCTAATGCTCACCTTGGTGATTGGATGTTTCGCACAGAAATGTATCTTTAGAGTTGAAGTTAACTTCTCTCCTGATGTTTTTTAAGGTGCCTTTGACTTTTTTCAAACCAGATATTTGCCAATGGAGTAACTCATCTTTTATACACACAATTCAACAAGTTTAATGTCCATCCAGGCCTTATAAGTGCTCCAGCTGCCAATCACCTAACACTGACTATGCAGAAAATGAATGTGACTTTGTCTCCAGGACAGTGGAAACTGGAAACACTTCCTCTCATTTTGCAGCACCATAGAATTTATTGGCATAAAAGAGGCAGTTCACCCAGAGAGTTATAGGAACCCAACTGACACAACTGCACCTTCCAGAGAGAAAACAATTACAATTACAATTACAGAAACAATTAGGTGAAATGGGGATCTTTGCCTTTTAGCAGCATTATCGCCACACTGAAACATTTTTGGTCTCAAAGACAGAAAGGTTGGATTGGTTTCAGCTGGAAATGTCCATTTGTCTCAGGCACTTGGCTCACAGTTTAATGAAAAACAGAGAGTGGTTAGGCTTGGGCACAAAACATCTAATTAATTAAATATATTTCGCCACTTCTTGACAGCGAGAATAGGAAAGCATTCAGATCTGAGCAGCTGCAAAAGGTTTTTTCTTTTTTGCTAGTAGCAAAGATCCAACATGTTGGTCCACTTTACCTCCATCTCTTCATTCGTTTCAATAATTCATGAAATGTGCAGAAATCATTTCAGGCAAAGAGCTTTTCAATTTTCAATTAAGGATGGAGTGCTTTTTTTGTCTTCATATTGACAGGAAAATGGACTTTCTGGAGACAAGTGTCAATGAAATGTTTCGATTTCAACTTGAAACAGGAATTTATTCTGATGGTGCATTTATACTATGAACATGAGGAGGTAGGATAATTAAACGGATAAAGAGACAGACAGAAAAGTTAAAGAAAGGTGTGCTAGGGAACTAGAAGAGGTGTGGGGAGGTGTTTCAGAAATGTGCTTTATTTGGCGCTGAAAGGACCATAATCAAAATAAGTTTAGTGCAGCTTCTCTCTCTCTTCTTTCTCTCTCTCTCTTGTTGCGTCGTCTTTCCCCAGGTGTTTTTGATTTATTTATTTATAAAGACAAAACGGCTGCAGCTGCATGGGATAACACCTGTTCTGTGTATACAAAAGACGATGATTTTTTAATTTGTATTTACTTCAAATCAGGGAAACAAAGAATTACAAACAGATGAGGGGGTGTGGAATCTCTACATCGACTGTTCGAACCACGTAACTACAGGAGCAAAGGTTAGCTGAGCTGCTACGTTTCCTTTTGCTAAGTACTTGCTTCGAAACTCATGTTTACTTGTACTGCATATGAATACATGTAATTCGTACACACAGGTTATTCTATTCATTAGAAACAAGTTCTTTCTGCTCTTCCTTCTTGGTATGATTTAGCTGTTTTTAAAAAGGTACACCTGTCCAATTTCATTCCATCTAATACAACAGAGAGATGTCAGTTTTGGCAGTTTTCTTTTAATCCTCTGACGTCTAAGGGCATTTTTTTTAGATATCTTCTTGAATTCTCCTTTTAAGGGTTTTGGAATATAACCTGATCCCATGTGTTCCATATCAAAATGTTCAGAACAAACTCAGATTTCTCTAAATTGTTCCAGAGCAATGTGTAAAGAGATAATAATAACTGGTTTATACTTACCTTTTGCTTTATACTTGCCTTTTTCTGTTAGGTTTATACTTTTAACCCTAATATGCTGGTGTGCCTATAGGTTATCCATAACCAACTTATTTACACTACAAAGGCTACACTACAAATGTGTTTCCTGTTTGTGCTTTTACATTAATCTTTATTGTATATTTAATTTTGTGAGCTGTTGAATTTGCATGAATAGAATGAATATGCTAAGAAATAACTTCTGACAGCCTGGTATATGAATGTGTATGTGTAGGTGTGTGTGTTCAGAAGTTGAGTTTTCTGAAGGTCAGCATAAACTTTCACAGGGATGCTAATTAACTCATCATAAGCGAATGTCTGCTATTCGAACGCAAACTATATTTCTCGCTGACAAATTGTCTATTTGTTGTTGATGTGCACTGAGTTAGATGTGTTATGAGAGGTTTTGATGGAGAAAACAGATGAAGAATCCATATGTTCCTGTGACCTTGGTGATGTGCATACCGTATTCTGCAGCAGTACAAACACGTTCAAACTGTTATTTGTTATTCAAAGTTTGTTTGCTGTAAATTGGAGAACCTATCTACAGTATCTCTTTAAATACATTTGCATGATTGTGCCAATAGCAGATAAATGCACAAGGTGATCAAAACAACAAGAAAGTGAGAAAACGTGCTTAATCCCCATTAAACCTGTGTCAGCGTGAATGACAAGGCAACCTTAAGCGGCACTTAAAAAAAAACTGCAGGCCACTTTTTGACGAATTACCACCCCATTCTTCTCTGGATAAACATGGAATTATCTTCTGAAACTCTGTACGTTTCTTCCAAACCAATCAATAGTCCAGTTATTTCAACCCTGTCTCCTTAAAACAAGTGTTCTCATACAACTAAACTGCATTCTCAATCACAGTTTTGAAAACGTGGTTAACTTTAACTATTTGGTTTGGTTTAGGCTAGGTATGTTATGCAAGTTAAAATAAGTCAATGTTGACTTTTGGTTTCACATGGTGTATTGGGTTTGACACTTTGAAATGAAGAGGGGTGCCAGTCAGGCACCCCTCCACATCAAACAAATAATAAATATAAAATAGGCCAAACAATTGAGGACTATATAGGGCTGGACAATTAATCGAAAATTAATCGACATCGAAATTCTGAAGCTGTTATCGACGTATTTTTCCCATGATGATAATTTCGATAATTTATTCCTGTTGATAGGCCAACTTTCTCCTTAAAAACATTCTACCACGTGTGTAGTCACGTGACCTCACCCGGACCGGTCAGCTGCATGGAAAGCATAATGGAGAATAACTCAAACATCGAGTCCAACTGAGCAACACAAAAAGTGTCTGTCGTCTGGAAACATTTTGGTTTCAGAAAAGATGATTTAGAACAACGTGATTAATTATCGTTAATTTATCGTTTTTGAGGTAAAATGTGCAATTAATCGTGATTTTGATTTTAGGTCATATCGTGCAGTCCTAGGACTATACAGTATGAGCAAAACTAAACACTATATGAACAGAATTAAGAAGAGAGATTTCAGAATACACTAAGATGCACCCACCCATCCTTATGCTCTTTTCTCTTTGGTTTATGACCAATTAACTGCATAATGCAACCAAAAAAAAGCAACTACAGCATGCCAATACAAAGCACTGGACAAATTAATGTTTTGAATTGATGGTGGTGCTACATGACAAAGTTACTACAATTCATTCCAAGGGGGGAATGGATGTCTGTAACAAATTTCATTGGAAATCTGTTCAATATTTTAAAAGACATTTTACGAAAAGACAAAATTGTCAACCTCGTTTTGTTGCTAGAAGAAAATGTCAGACGATCACCAAAGTCATTAGGATACATTATCTGGGAACCATGAATGTCTGTAACAAATTGTATGCCTATCCCATCCAATGGGGCATTTTTACCACTACCAAACATGTAAACCTCACTGTGGCACTATAGGGAAAGTCAGGGGATCACCAAAGTAGGTAGTAGGCTTCATCCCCTCGGGACCACGAATGACTGTACAAAATTTCAAACAAAATTCACCCTCTTTTTATCACATTTAATGTATCAGCAGTTTTTTGGGGACATAATGTGGAACACCAGAGGAATTTGAGAAATGGAGAATATTGTCATCCAACATTTTTTTTGGTGGCTCATATCTCTCTCATTGCTGATCAAGACAATTTTGTGATCCATCTTGTGCCCACAAAGTTAAGTTACATTTAAAATTCCACACTGCTTAATAGAGTTGATGGGTAATAATTGTGTCACACCTCTTGAGCTGCTTGTTGATTTGGTCTCATATTATTTATTCTGATTAGCTCATGTAGTGAAAGCTATTGCTGAACATGGTGGAATAAATTGCATTCTGTGAGAGTAATTTGTCCATTGCAGTTCATTTTCATTGACATATTTCCATTATAATTCCCTGCTGCCATCATATTACACTTTACATTATAACACACACAGACACATTACAATGTCTATCTATTAGACTGAGAAACAATTCTAAGCATAAAATATTCACCAAATGTACAGTATGTAATAGTATTTGAGAAGCTATGGAAGTCAAATGGACCACATGGGATTCTCTAAAGACAACCACAGTTACTACTACTACTCCAGTTAATACTACTGTAATGGAACCCCAATTTAAAAGCTAGAATTAACCCAACGCATCACAGTATTAGGCACAGAAGGCTAGCCAAACATGTCTAGCAGAAACACCAAAATAACACGAGCATTGGAGCCATACAGTGAGGAGAGCTGTCAAATCTAAAAGTGATTGTGCCATTGACCAACAAAAACCTGGTCTAAAGTCAAAAGATTAAAAATAAAAAATATTACAATGTGAAATAGTATTATTGTGTATATCTATATATTTTATATTACATGTTATTATGGCAACTGCCGATTTCACTTCACGCACGAGCAGATCAGTTTCTTCTCCTGAAATTTCTCCTTCCAGCTTAGCAAATCCGCCATCATAATAGAAATGCACCAAGGTACAAATGCGCCTGGCTTTTAAAAGGGAATGGGAGAGGACACTCTGATTGGTTTATTGCATGTCACGCCCAAAACACATCTATGATTAATTAAGACACTAAGTACAACCCTTTTGAACCATGCGCCTGGTGCACGGACCCTTTTTTTCCGCCGTTAAACTAGCAAAAGTGGATTGGTACACGCCCTAAACGCACCTGCGCCACACCGTGCGCTTAGATCGTTAAAATAGGGCCCATTGTATCTTGTTCTTGTTTTGTTGCTTCAAGTCACTGCAGAGCTTTTCTGTACTACACCAAGACAACAGACTTTCCCTAACCTTAACCAAGTGCTGCCAGCGCCAAAGCATAACCATGGAAAATGTTGATTGTCATCTCCCTGCCTTCCTCTTCACTGTGTTTCTTTCTCATTTTGTTAATCTACAGTACGTGTCTCCCATGCAATGTGGTCATACTTGGCATGCACTCAGTAAACATCTCTTTACCTACGCAGAATAAGAGCGAGGGGAAGACAGGATGCATTATACATGTATTACAGGCTGGCAGACAGCACAGCACATGGCACCCATTTCACTTAATGAGCC
The DNA here is from genome assembly GCF_010015445.1 of Perca fluviatilis. Classification (NCBI taxonomy): domain Eukaryota; kingdom Metazoa; phylum Chordata; class Actinopteri; order Perciformes; family Percidae; genus Perca; species Perca fluviatilis. The sequence continues at coordinate 9,371,573 of NC_053132.1, forward strand.
TGGGAGACTTCTATTAATTCTACTAAAGCATGCATAGTGTAGACAGCGCAGACAAGAGAGATGAGACGTTGCTGAAGAGCCGCGGGGCAGAGCATTTGAGGAATTGGGGGTAAGGGCAAGCAGAGAAGAGACGTTTGTTAAATATTTAGGCAAATCTAACGGCTAGTGAAATGAGTACATGGTTTTTGTGAGTATATGTGTACACCTGCATTTATATACACAATCTGGCATGCTAACACACACACACACACACACACACACACACACACACACACACACACACACACACACACACACACACACACACACACACACACACACACACACACACACACACACACACACACTACAGTGGATGGATCAAGCATCAAGGCCCTCAAGGTCATAAGCTCAGAATACACTAAGATGCACCCACCCATCCTCATGCCCTTTTCTCTTTTGGTTATGACCAATTAACTGCATAATGCAACCGAAAAAAGCAACTATGCCAATACAAAACACTGGACAAATTAATGTTTTGACTTGATGGTGGTGCTACATGACAAAGTTATTACAATTCATTGTAAATCATGTCCAAACATAACGATGGAAAATGTTAATGCTGCTGTAACTAACCAGTGCTTTTACAGCTTCTTAACCTTTTGCTTGCCACTGTTATTTCATAATTCCAAATTCTACTGGTCTTTGTCGGTTGCCATTACTAAAAGCACTTGAATGCACCAACCCTGACAAACCTTAAAACAGTCTTTGCTGTCAACTGCGCTACAACAATAATGGTAAAATAAATTAATAAAGTATGCTGTTAACTTTAATATATACTGCCTGGAATCAATGAAAACAAGAGGCTGCCTTGAAGGAAGAATTAATGCATTCAAAACTCTGAAACACCGTAATGAGTGGGAAAATGGTCAGCAATTATCTAATGTACTGAATGATGTGATGAAAATTTCGCAAAGTAAATGGTATTATGCATGATTGTGATGAGGCAAGGTCAATGTGACGTTTTTCTTCCCATAATAACTGAACCATTCCGTTTCTAAATCTACTCAAATGGAATACTTATTTTGCTGGCTGACGTGAGTAGAAAACTGTATAGCATTTACTACCACTAAGAACATGATGGAATGTCATGCTGCAAGTGTGTATTCAGTACTCTGTTTTTATAGAGTATGCTTTTAACAGACCATTTGGTCAAACAGTGCACTGGTATGGGCTTAGTGTGGGGGTGTCAATAATATCCCAGTAATTTCGCACTTGTTTAGACCAGTGGTTCCCAAAGAATTTGATTGAAATTCAATTAAAGTGGGGTCATTGGGACCCTTAAGTGTGTTCCAAGTGGCCCCCAGCAATGGGGGAATCGTATTCTCACAATTTAAAAAAATATATAATTTCATCCATAAGTGACAGAATGTATGACTATGTTACTCTTTTGGTCATGGGATTCATATAATTTCTGTAATAAAACATCTAATCGCAAAACTCCTATCAGATAGGGGACCCTGGGACAAAATCTTATCAAATGGGGGTCCATGGTCTAACTGGTGTCTAACTTAGGGGTCCTTCTCGTGAAAAATGTTTAGGACCACTGGTTTAGAAAACAAAGCCTGGTTTTAGTAGAATGTAGGCTTAGTGCTATTATAATAAAGCTCAGCGCAAATTATTTCAGGAAGATGTCAAATAAGCCAATCACTACTCTTTCTTCTTGATTCAAATCAGCTGTTTAGAGGCATCACTTTTTAGTTAAACCAATCAGACTTGGCTATGAAATTCAAAAGACCAATCACAGCATTACAACCCTGCTTTAAATCTGTTCTCTCCCTGTGCTGTCAGCTGTCGTTTCAGGCAAAGCGCTCAACCCTCCACCTCCCCTGCCGCCTCCGTCATCGTTTTTTCTCCGGCTGTCCGCTCCGTTGCCTCCTTCGGTCTGGTTTCTGGACTCCTTCTCCGCCGCCACCCGTGTCTAGACTCCATCGGGGGGTTATGTCTTGTTTCTCTACCCCTTTAAAAGTGTTATTACAACGAAGTCTCTCCTGATTGAAATAGCATTAGGTTCAATAACTGAAGAAAGGAAGAAAATCCACTGAGACTGTAAGATACTTTAACGTATTCTTTTGCTTATAACATTCCTGATTACCTTTACAGAGAATTTCTAAAGCATCTTTAATCTTTTTCTCCATTTCTCCAGCGTCCATGCTGGAATGTTCTTTCATGGTTCCCTTCATCATTAGTAAGTCATTTCTACTGCAGAATTGGGTGATAAATCTCTGGGCGTTCTTGACTACGAGTGACACTGTTTAAAATACAGGTGGTGATTGGCTCCATTATTAATATGGAAATATTAATAGTGCAACTTTAATAAAAATACTGATAATTATAATTAAAATCTACCTACTGTAAGTATCAAAAGTTAAAGTAACCATTGTGTGAAATGGCTCCTTTCAGAGTTTTAGTAGCTGGTCATGCTGGATAGTTCATATTGTTGTATTCATCCTATTGTATAATGTATAAAATCCTAATTACAAACATAACAGTTGGAAAATAATTGTAGAATAATAGAGCAGAATGTCTAAAATGTCCCTCTGAAATATAGTGGAGTAGAAGTTTAATGTGGTATCCGATGAAAGTACTCAGGTAAAGTACAGTAAAAGTACCTGACAATTACACATAATAACAGTACTTGAGTCAATGTACCTCATTTTTTATATTCTTACGAAGTATATTCATGTTGCAAAGCCTCATTTTCAGTATTTCTGTTTATATCTCCATTTTCTTATTCCTCATTATCGTCTGCTGATTGTCATCTCCCTGCCTTCCTCTCCACTGTGTTTCTTTCTCATTTTGTTAATCTACAGTATGTGTCTCACCCCTACTGACTGACCCCTGCTCCCTTGCAATGTGGTCATACTTGGCATCCACTCAGCAAGCATCTCTTCACCTACGCAGAATAAGAGTGAGGGGAAGACATGATGCATTATACATGTATTACAGGCTGGCAGACAGCACAGCAAATGGCACCCATTTCACTTAATGAGCCTGGGAGACTTCTATTAATTCTACTAAAGCATGCATAGTGTAGACAGCGCAGACAAGAGAGATGAGACGTTGCTGAAGAGCCGCGGGGCAGAGCATTTGAGGAATTGGGGGTAAGGGCAAGCAGAGAAGAGACGTTTGTTAAATATTTAGGCAAATCTAATGGCTAGTGAAATGAGTACATGGTTTTTGTGAGTATATGTGTACACCTGCACTTGTATGCATGTGTATTTTAAGTGGCCAACTGAGGCTCTAGTCACATCTCCATCAGCATCACTGGCAGGGTGCACACACTTCTCTGAAACCAGGCATACACACAGCACACTTCTACCTAGGTAAACCACAATCTGGCAGGCTAACACACACACACACACACACACACACACACACACACACACACACACACACACACACACACACACACACACACACACACACACACACACACACACACACACACACACACACACACACACTACAGTGGAGGGATCAAGCATCAAGGCCCTCAAGATCATAAGCTAAATGACAGATCTCCAAGTTTGCTTTGGCCCTTGAAGCTAATTTCTTCAGCAAAGTGGGATCAAGTTGCACTAAAAGCCAAGATTGCCGAGTTAGTCTTAGCAAGAGGGAAACAAGAAGGAAAGAAAAAGTCTGACATTCTTGAGCATCGACAGCCAGGATGATATTGTTATGTTGTAGTCAGAATACTTTGCCCTTGTGCTTTTGGGAGGCAAAGCAGGATATATCTTGTTCACACATGCTCTCCTTCCACCTTCAGTCTGTCGCTGATGGAGTGCCTGTCTGAATCCCCATGCTATTGATCAGAAGCTAACTCTGCTAGCTCTTCCATGGTCACAGTCACAGTGTCTCCACATTGCCGACACACAGTAAAACTAACAGCAATTGATTCTCTCCCTCCTATCAGTAGGACATTTCATTTACTGGAACAAAGCCACTTGGGCTTTTGTTGTTGTATATACCGGGCATGGAGAGAGGAATACATCTGTCTAGGTGATAACTATGATTGGGCAAGTGTGATGAAAAGTGAGGCAGGAGGAAGAGTAGCGGGTGATTTACAGAGTCACTGCAGCATAAGGCTCAAATTTAATGATTTTTCTTACATATGCTATTATTTATGTTCCCAAATTTTCTTAATGTGCATCTGTTCAGTGTCAGCATTATCCAATTAATTAAAATGTAGCCTGTAGAAATTAGGAGGATGATTTTATAAGCTTAGTTTTGACTTAAACAATTAAACAACCTTGGATGTGAACAGGCTGCACAAAGATGCAGAACAACACCTTAAGATCTATGCTGGCACACCCTAAGAGACTGGAGTGCATGACGTCACCTGCAACAGCTGTACATCTGTGAAACGCCAAGGACAAGAGACTGAATGAACACAAGACCGACATCACCTGTGTGTGAACACCAAAACTAGTTACTGCATCGACTGGAAAGGTGTTAAAGTCATCGACAAGGGTCCAGATGAATAAACAACCCTTATGCACAAAAAATCCAGTTTTCTAAAGCTAGGTGAGGGTGATATATGACAGAAAAATAAGACAAGTGGCCGGGTTGGCTCAGTGGGTAGAGCAGGCGCACATATACTGAGAGGCTTATACCTCGACGTAGAGGTCCAGGGTTCGAGTCTGACCTGAGACGATTTCCTGCATGTCTTCCCCCTCTCTCTCACCTAGCTGTCCTACCAATTAAAAGGTGGAAAAGCCCCCAAACATTATCTTATAAAAATAAGACAAGAGACAGAATCTAAATTATGAAACATTTTTTGGTTTGTGTTGGTAGCCAATGTCACTGGTTGTGTGATTATTTTTTTTTTGCCATACATTTGTAAAACACCTGTGCATTCATAGACTGAATTTTGTTCAATGTTTTATTTTATTTAGTATTGTTCTTTCCTTTTGATCCTTTGTTGTGACCCACCTTGTTAAGCATGTTTCATAACAGCACTTTGAGCTAAATCAGTGATTATCTTTGTTATGTTTAATAATGATGATTGGGATATTAGGCCATTAATGGTTTACAGGTACGTGCGATGAATTAGCGATGTGGGTGCTAGAAATAGCCATAGTCTTGATTTATATGTGGCATGTAATGACAACTGTTTGAAAACCTTTGTGTTTTCCCTGCTGTGACACGCTCGAAAAGTCTATGGTGAAAATAAAATTGTGCTTCTTCTTTGCCATTTTCATTGAGAGGTCTATCAACTAGTGGAACGATTGCGATGCTGGTGCAATTAAAGACAGAACTCTATGTTGTGATAGTGTGTGTGTGTGTGTGTGTGTGTGTGTGTGTGTTCTTTTCTTAAAGCTCAGATCCACTGAATAAGCCATTTTGCTTTTACGTGTAGATCAGCTTTTCTCCCTTGCTGATCATTTAAGAGTTAAGACTATTAATACATATAGCAGAAGTCAGTGCTTTAGAAGCAAAAACATTCATACTCACAGACTGAATACAGTAAGAAGTCTGGAAACGCTGCTGCTCAACCAAGGGACTGACATTATAAAAAGGTACCTTTAAACCCCGCCAAGCATCAAGGAGCATTTTCATCGACAGACCAAAGGTCAATAAGGGGACATGGAGTGGATCCAATGTGCCTCCCACTCTTTTGCAACGGCGGTCACAGACGAAGACAAACTGTGGTGCCAGCTATCAGTGTACACCCACTAGCGATCAGTTGCTAAAGATCAATGTGAACTACTCCTACTCGCTCCATAAAAAGTCCATAAAGGTGACGGCTGCTGGTGGTTGTTGCCAAGTCTTTGGGAATCAAATAATCAAATTAATCAAAAAACAAGGCAGAGGAAGAAAAAATTGCATCTTGGCTGACATTATTCTTCAGTTTTTTTTTTTGTGCACGCACAATCTGAAATCCAATGGAGTCCAACAAGATTTCACAGATACACACACGGACTCTAAAATCTCAGAAACTCCAAAACTCATCTTGTAGCTGTCCAAGACATTGATGTCTGAGCCTCAAAAATGCTATTTCCTTCTCCTATTGCTAACTTTCCCTTAAAACATCCTGTCTCGAGGCTCGAGTTTCTTGCCTGTCATCAAAGTGGAACCTACGGGTCCACAGCTGTCACTAAATCTTTCAGAGCCCCAGTGGATGGGGACCGTTGCACTATGATTTCGCATCCTCCAACTGCATGAGGGTAAAAAGGCAAAGGGAAAAAGGCCTGGAGGATTTGTACAGTATGAGAAGAGTCTGCCGATTCTCAGCTGCAGAGGGCTCCCAGCCAGTGGACCATCACATTTATCTGCATCTTAAATGTACTCTTTGAGTGAAAAATAGAACAGACAGAGTGTGAGGGAGATAAAAGTAACAATGGAGATGGATAGAGAGAGTGGGAGGATTGCAGCAGAAGATGAGGGGGAAGACAGGTGAGATGGAGAGAGTGAGAAATGGGAGAATGAGAATAGGGCAAAAGTGAAAGAAAGGTAGAGAGATTGAGATGAATGTAGAAGAGAAACAGGAAGCAGCAGCTGCTCAGGCAGGCAAACGGAGCCTCGGCCAAGAGATCGTTGGTCATACATAGGGTTTGGTATCAAGAACCAAATTCTGGTTGTACTCAAATGTGTTTCTGGGTGTCCACTTATTAATTCCTGAAAACAAAGTTTAGGCTTATACTAGTTCCTATTTATCAACCAGTACTGAAGGTGGAGTCAAATCAGTAACATGGCATAACATTGTAATATATAAAACAGAACAGTATGTACATACAGCTTTATAAATCTGACAAACAAAGAATTCTACAGTCACCAACCTAAACACAGTTGTATCACCCGCTTCAAACTTTATCAGCTGATTGAATGGGCGTTAACATTTGTTATCACTACCATAGCTATGAGGCAGTAGGGCGCTACTCTACCTCCTAGATGGCTCAGTAGGCCATTATCATCCATTGGTAAGGTGCATCACCCATCCGTGACAATACTCTATGCTCAGAGCAACTGTTTGATCACGGCACTGTAAAAGAGCGACTGTGTTTGGGAGTAGTATTAAAGTGGAACGATTATAAAGTATTTTCAGGTTCATACATTGTATATAATCCATTTTTGTTCTGTTTTGTATTTGTTTTGATTGTTATATTGTTTGTTTGATATTGTTTCGTTGTGTTGTTTTGCAATATGTTTTTTTGTACTATTGTGAAATGAGAAATTTTATTGTATTATTTTATGGGGGGGGCGCTTATAAGCTCTTTTGCTTCTGCCCACTCCCTTTGAGCAGAATGATAACTGCTCAAATAAACTAAACTTCCTTCAAATGTAAAAAAAAAAAAAAAAAAAAAAAAAAGCACTGTCTTTCTCTGCACCTGTATTCACCCTGTGTCTGAGAAGATCTGTTGGAGCGCCTGTCTGTTAAAGCCACCCTCCCGAAAAAGCCCAGTCTTCTCTGATTGGCCAGCGTGTTTCCTGGAATCTCTGCTCCGCTTTTGCAGCTGGAGCCAGGGACGGACTGACAATCTGTGCGTTCTGGAAAAGTCCAGAACGGCCGTCCAACCGACGGCCGTCGGCACAAAAAAAGTCTAATAAAGCGATATTAACAGCCAAAAGCAGGGGGCGCAAATACAATCACTTACTGTATATGCTTCGTGTAAAAGAAACTGAGGAAGAAGTGTGGGCCTACTAGTCTGGCAATCACCAATCCACAGCCTGGTCATGATGAGGGACAGACAGCAGAGTTCATTTCACATCAGCAAGAGGTACTTGGTAAGTGCCAGGAGCAGGTGTGTATCATGATTATGAAAATGATCGTGCCATTTAGTGCTGTCAAACTTAAAGTGTTTAATAATTTCTGTTAGGTTAATTTGAAACATTAAACACGTTAGAAATAAATCGCGGGTTGACCGCGATTTCACTTGGTTGTATATGAGAGGTTGTAGTGAGCTCACTTTTGCTGCTAGGATGAAGACTATGGTATTAAATTAAATGGGAAAACATCAGGCATGCATTGGTACCACTCTAAACGTGCTAACAAACAGGGAAGGGGGCTAAATAATTCACCAAAGGTAACCAAAAGTTTAACCAAAAAATCCTAGCTTGCACTTTCTGTCTGTCTTCCGTCAGAGTGCAGTTTTTCCTTGTCTTTCATATTTGCGTTTACTATTGTGGAACACCTGGTGGTTGTTTGTGAAAGCTTCACAGACAACATTGATAGGGTCATTTCATCATTTCACAGCCTTAATATGAATCAAAAGTGTAATATGTAATAAAATATTAAATAGGTTATTCAATGCTAATTCTTTAACACAAACCTGTCTTTAAAATCATTTGTTTATTCAGGTTGAAGATAGTTGCAGCACAAAAGATGACAGGGAGAGTGCAGGGAAGTGCCAGGATGTCCCAGGATGCTCTACATCACAATATTTCACACGGCCCAAGTCAGATAGTCACAGCCTGGAACTATTTTTTGCTTACCATCCTCAGCAAAAGCCTAAACACCTGTCTCTACAGTGAGTGTTTAGTTGTAAAGATGGTACCAACCGCAAATGGCTAATAAACACAACCCCAAAAATCATCATTGGTTTTGAGAAGTTACTTGCTGTGAATACCTCGTCTGATAGGCTACAGTATTGTGGCATAGTATCAGGACTTCCTGGCTAGTGTCTGTCGCGCACGGTTAGGAGCGAATGGCCAGATGATCCAGTCCGTCCCTGGCTGGAGCTACTGCAACGGAGTACATAGCAGGACTTTGTACCGTGAAAAATCAGCAATAAAGGCTTCTAAACCATATTACACAACCGGTCCCAGCAGTAATGTGACCCGAAATTTCGGCTGCCAAGATTATAGCTATCTGGTGTTAGCATGTAGCTACTTAATATTTAGCAGTAGGCTAACGTTAGATTGTAATGGAACGAAGCAGCACTTTCTACTGTCAAAAATCGCAGATAAAGGCTTCTGAACCAAATACTACCCAATCGGACATTTTTTGGGGAGAATTTAACAGCAGCCAAGATGACATCTTTTACTGCCGTTAGCATGTAGCTACTATAGTTATAAGTTCACAGTAATACAATATAGCAGCACTTATTACAGTCAAAATAAAAAAATAAAAAACACTCCAGTAGTTCCTTCCTGGAGCAGATGACCAATCCCATTTCCCATAGAAGGCCGGCTAAGTATTCTGTGAAACCTAGCCGAGAATAGAAAAAAACAGTTGAAACCGGAGCGTTCAGAACAGTTGGAAATCTGAACGTTTTAGCTCACGGGGATTTCTTTAAAATACGTTTACCTCATTATTTGTTTTGGCAACGTTTAACATAAAAATCCGACATTAAACCATTGTAGATATGACAGAAAATAAGGAAAAGCATAGTATGTCCACTTTAAAAGACCAAAACTCTGTGTCAGGAAGAAGTTTGGTGAGCTGGATGGGTCAAACAAACATAGGCTTTCACAGGAGAGACAGGTTGACGAGTTACGCAAGTTAACTTCCGTACATAACTTAAGTAACGCCACAAACTTACAACAAAACATATTTTAACCCAAACCACTGTATTTTACTACACCTAAGTAGTTTTGTTCCCTAAACTTAACCAAGTAATGTTAGTTTTGTTTGAATTCACAATGGGACTCCTAGAGCGTTAAGTGACGTTACTGTTACCATATGAATAGATGATAAAGGCCTTCAGAACCTACTAGTAGGTGTAGCAGGCCCCTTATGGTTGATATATGAGGCTGATAACCCCTGATAACACCCATTCAATGGAGTTATAACATTCAAAATGGGTGGTTTTATGCATCTGGCCCCAGGTTTTCTTGATCAGATTATGCGGTTTACACCTAAATGTAGCAAATGCAGCGAGAATTCATCTATGCAGTGAAACTAGGACTGACAGAGCAGCATTGTATCTTTGTGAAGTGGAACATGTTGTCGTCCTTTACATTCACTAATAGAAAGTGGATGATGGGTTTAAGTACCACTACATGGCAGGGGTAAGCATGCATTGGTACAAATTGAAAAGTATTGCAAATGCAAAAAGGTTTCTGTGGCCAAAGTAATTTAACTGTGTGAAAATATCTGCATAAACGCACACATTAATTTGTGTTTGTGCATCTGATTCCCTTTCCGCTGAGCCTCACATGTGCTCTTTGAAGCTGGTTTCGCAGCACAGGCAAGAAAGCACCAAGATGATAAAACAAGAATGTGAGGCATGAGTGATGCTACATTAATAGCAGGAAAATGCAGCAGGCTTGTGAAAATGATTATTTAAGTACCAATAAACTACCCCCGACAGGTAATTTGGCAGCCCAGCACAGCAAAGTGTACATGTAAATCAGACCATCTGAAAGCTAAACAGGGACTTGGGCAACACACACACACACACACACACACACACACACACACACACACACACACACACACACACACACACACACACACACACACACACACACACACACACACACACACAACAACCTGCTGATTCAAATTATGTAGACAAACGTACAAAAATCTATATACACAAACACAAGGATGGGCAAAAAAAGCAAACAATACAAAACTAAAATGCATATAATACAGTATTTAGATTTTTTATGATTATAGAATGACATGAGCTATTTGACTATAAGAACTGGGTCACAAATCTCAACTCCATATTTTAAATCTCTTCTTTTGGCAAACAAACTCCAGAATACTGTCTAAGTTTTGGTACTAGACCTTCATCCCCGCAGTAATGTGCGGGAGTTTGTTTGCAACTTTTGACTTACTCGTCCCTCTCCTACGCACCTGTCTCATGAAATAGATTTGCAAAGTATTTTTCTTTTCAAAGTTTGATTCTTGTACCAGTGTGTGATTGCTATTCACCAATCCTCTGTTAGAAGTCTGCCTGATTGCAACCCAGAGAACAATGCTTTGTAGCGTTTTAGGCACAATGAGGAATGAGTCTAGCCAAAAGAAGAAAAAAAAAATTCCCAATCATATCAGATATATTTTACAAAATAGTTATGAAATAACTGATTTCATTTGGCCTCTTGGAGAAAAATATTTGTCTCTTTAGCTTGTAAATGCTTCATGTTTAGCAGCTGATTGCTAACTTAGATTTTTTGATTTGTTTGTTCTTTAGGGTTGTTCTTTAGGGTTGGGCAGGTAGTTCAGTTGGTTTTAAGAGTTTTTTCACAGAAATCAGCTATCTAGAAACAAGGCTTGTGAGAATAGTGAGAGTGAACCAACAGTAAAAGTGTGTAGAATCCCCATTGTTATCATAACAATATTTATTATAGCCATTGTTACTGTGATCTCATGTACATTTATCTGATATACTGTTTATACTTTCACACAGACGCTCTCTCTCTGTACACAAATCATGTTTCTCTCTGAAGCATGTTAGCACCCCTTACTAATCACTGCCACTGGTGTCTGCGACAGCTGAGATACAGAAGGGTCAGTGGCTCACCTCCCCTCCACCTCAGGAATACAAAATATTTATATAGATTCACCGTCTCCCAATAGCACTCAAGATTTACAGTGTACAGAAAGACAGCTTGTGATGTATGATGTTGAAATTATTGCATGGAGCAATGCTTTGTGCATACCATACCAAGTTTTGCACCACATTCCACCTTAAAATGTACAACATACCCCGAGAGACCAAATGTAGCTTTTAAACAAAACATGCCACATTAGGCAATATTAATAAAGTCTGTGTTATATATTTTGTCTCATACAACAAGGACACAATCCCTCACTGGCTTCCCACTCACTGACACTGTGTATTATGTTTTATGGGGCCAACCCAGAATCATTTGTTATCAGGTATTGAATCATCTTGCAGCAGTGAGCACTCTTTCCCCTGCACTGCCTGGGGTGCACCAATCACTGGACCAACATACTAATGCAAATGGTGGTAGATTCCACTGATCCAGAGGTCTTGAGGCAATAGATCACCATTTTGTTGTCTGTATATGTTTTGTCATTTGCAGGACAAAATTGTGCCCATCCTATTTTTTCTGATAGTTCATGACTAACACAATCCTAGTCTGTAACAATTATGATTAAGTCCATGAGTCATCGTCACAGCTGCAATGCCCACACACACACACACACACACACACACACACGCACACGCACGCACACGCACACACACACCATTGCTCTGCTTAATGGGAAATATGAGAATGGTTGCAGTGCAAATATATGCTTTTGGGTTTTTGCAGCATATCTTTCATCATTCACATTACGTCATATAATTACTTTTCGTTAAGAACAATTTTAGTCAAATAATAAAACATATGTCAGTAAGTAAGTAAGATATGTCAATGCAAAAATGACAAACAAAAATATGGAATCATCCTGTGTAATCACAAATAGTCTTCATGTTAAGATGTATTCCTTTTAAGACCCTTCAGATGTTTTCAGTTAGTGCTGCTTTTACGAAACACCTTCAGTCCGTCAAAGAATCCCTGGTGTGCCAGTTTTATGGAAGAACAAAAGGAAGCATACATAGAAGTAATAGTGTAAGGTTGAATAGCAGGGGGGGAATAATAACCTATTACCCCATATGCTCTCCTGGCACATCTCAGCTTTGTTTTTTATAGGTTTTTTGCATAAGTGCAACAAAATGCTTTCATTAATAATGCATTACACCTAATGATCCTCTTCATTTCCATTTTTTACCCCTCAGTGAAGACACAAAAAGCAGTGGTGTGTCTTATACAGTAGGTCATTAATTAGACAGCCTCCAAGCAGGGCATTGCTTACATTACATACCTATGCCTGCTGTTTGTGGGTGCTGTAAACTATCTGCTATTTGTTACAAAAGTGTTGTGCAATACGTGTCCTTAATATAAATCAAGTGCCTCACATGTTTTTCATGCAACTTGCAAACCTGGAGCTTTCAGTGCATAGCGACTACTCCAGAAGGTTTCGCTCTTCGCGACACATTTTAAAATACAGACAAAGACAGTAAACAGTCGTACAGACGCGTACGTCAACTGCCCAGAATACAAATGCATTATTGCTTACTGTTGTTCGAGATACACAGAATCCCTGGGGTCAAAGAAAGTTTACTGAGGAGGAGCAGGGAAAAGAGTAAAAGGGGCGTAAAAAAGGATCATGCTGAACTATAGGTATTCCAAGACATGGAGCAACCATCAAGCCCTGGACAGGTGAAGCAACTGGTTTGTGGAATGAAAATAGAAAGTGATGATAACAATAATAACAAAAAAGAGATTTTTAAAGATTATTTTTGGGCATTTCTGCCTTTAATGGATAGGAAAGCTGATATATGAAAGGAAGTCTGCACGACATTGTCACACCCTTGACCTTCTGCGTCGAGGAATAAACATTTACATATGTGCGCCCGCTCTACCAACTGAGCCAACCGGCCACAAAAGCAGACACTTTTAAAAATGAACCGAAACAGCTTAAAATCAATTTCATTGAAATATCTGGAATGTAATCTTCATCATTTAAGCTAGGAAGCCAGTTAATAACATCTTTTTAAATTACCTTATTTTCTCATAATGAAAAATCACATCACTAGACCATCATGTTTTGCAGCTGCCTCCTCTCTGTGCCAGCTATCTGCACTGACCCCTCCACCTCTCTGCATTTAAGGTTTTTTTTTTTTTTTTTTATGTCCCAGCTTCTCCTCCTCTGCGTTGACCAAAGCATGACGTGCCTGACACTCGTCTTGATGAGAAGGTCATTGGAACTCACTGTACGGTAGTTCAGCCATCGAGCCTTTATTCACTCTTCTCTTTCATCTCATCTTCATCTCAACTTTCAACTCTTTTTTTAAATCTGCATCTCATTCAAACTATTAATGGGTTTACTTTGCTTTGATTTACTAATAAGCGTTTGTTAAGATTCATTTATTTTCTCTTAAACCACACATTGTGATATGGAGAACAAAACATCAGCACAAAAGTAAATAGCCAGAATGGATCTTGAACACAAACTAAATCATAGATTTAGTTGAAGTTTTAGTTGCACAACGTTGCTCAAAAAGGCACCTATCCTTAAATTATCCATCTGTTACATTAGAGATGGACGGGTCGCTTACAAAGTATTTTGGCAAATGTTTATTTCTGTGGTCCACAATGCTTATATTTTCACATTCAAATAAAACATGGTATTCGTCCATCACACAGGTGTTATCACATACATTACAAAACCTTTTGTTCCTTTACAGACCTTTGTATCTTCGTTATTTTTAGGAATTCTGTTATTAGAGACTTAAAGGCTACAAATTACCTGGACATGCCTTCTGCTCCATAAAGTACTGTAAATTCCTTTTTAAACTTAAAGTCTTCTTTCCAAAATACTCTTTTCCTGGCTCTTTCTTTTACTCTTAACATTCTCTGAAAGATGTATTTGTTGACTTATTCTACCGTTTTCATTTATGGTTCTAGACAACGAGGTGAGAAAATTATATTTCTAGCTTTTGGGTGACCACTTTGTTTCACCTGCTGGCTTCAGTGAGCATCAGTGCAGCCCGCGCAGGCCTCCACACCGTGGGGACCATCCTGCCTGCTCTGCCCGTTCACCCTGTCTTCCATGACCATCAACATCAGCAGCAGGAGGGCCAAGTGCCGCACAGCAGTCTCTTAACCAGATATGGAGGAGAGAATACGGTTGGTGTTTTGTGTTGGCGCTACTTCATCTAGTCTCCTACCCCCCTGTAGGAGGGTTGATTAAGTAAGGGGAGTCTGAGACAATTGTTGGATGGGTAAAATGCAGAGGGAGCGCTGGTGCTGTTCTGTCTAATAATGTAAAATATAGACCAGGTCTCAGGACCAGGTAAACAGAGGGGAGAGGTAGGGTGTTTATCTTATACATAAATGTTTCCTGATTAATCAATTGCTTGCTCAAACAGAATAATTTACTAGCAACAATTTTATTTTAAGTATTTGTTTTTTTTTGTTTTTGTTTTTTAAAAAGGGAGGATAATTAAGTTTCAAGGCTCTAAAAAAAATTATGATTTGCATAGTCTTGAATACTCTGGGTTCTGGTTAACTGATTTATCAAAAAATGTCTCACTTCATGAATCCATAATTTTATCCATATTTGCTTCTGTCCATAATGTCATACCCATACTGTATGTCTTTTTTAGGGGTGTGTCCAGACTAATTTATATGCAGAGGTGTCTAAGGCAAAAGTGACCTCTTGGATGCCTCTATGGCAGATAAAACATGATAAAGTGCCCTCTTGGGTGCCCTTCCAGTGGAGAGAACAGAAACTTAAAATTGAGAAAACACAATGCAGTGCCATTAGGCTGCCCTATATGTTCTGCATGCCTGTGGCACACCGCATGCAGCTGGTGCCCTTTTCCCCTCCCTGCCCCTCAGACAGCCTGAGTCCACCACTGATTTCAGGTGTAGCACAGCATCACAATGCTGAGAGTTACATAATAATTCATTCCCATTTCTGTGTGCCAACATTACCGGACTCAAACTACGGGCAAACGAAGATAAGCTAAAAGCAAACAAAACTAACATTAGCCTACATAAGCCGGGCTAAGCTGCAGGTGATCCAACATTAGCTATTCACAAAGCGAACACAGCATTGGCGGTGCTATGCAGATGATCAAACATCAGCTGACAGGGATCAAAGCTAACATAGCTTTAGTGGTGCTAAGATACCGGTGATCCAACATCTGCTGAGAGGAAGCAAAGCTAATGGCTGCTTGAGCAAATGAGCCCTTATAGAAGTTAGATTTAGTAATAATGTTGCAGCCAAGGGAGGACACATAATGGGCAGAGCTTTCCTGCTCCTGAGAGAGTGAAGACAGGAATAAAGAGAGAAAGAGAGGCAGGTGGGAATGCTCAGGTTTCATCTACTCTGCCTTTCAATTTTTATCATGATTGCCCTGCCTTCCATCCATCCCTCCTTCCTAGCTCCATATTTTCCTTTACCTGGTCCTCACCCTGAGGGATATGTGTTGTGCAAGTCAGACTTTCTAAAGCTTGTTTTTTTCCGTACCTTTACCTGCCAGTCACTTAGGATTAGACTTCCTGTCAGTGGTGAGAAAACCCCAGCTGGACGAACGGGGAAAAACAAGAGGAGCAGCCAGTACCCCTCTTCATTTATTCATCCCCTCCATCATTCCACCATTGTACGAAACTAAACAACAGTGAGATCTGGAGCAGCAGCACAAAGGTTATTAAAGGCAAGAAAAGCTGTGCCCCTGAGGCAAAAAGCAAACAAGAGGGTTTAATAATGAATGACGGTGAGGAACATGACAAAGTCAATTCATCCTTTTGAGCGGCACTCAAAAGAAATGCTTCACAGTCAGCTAAAATCCCCACAATAGTTACAGAAGACACAGCTACAAGGGTTTTCAGGAAAGCTCTTACAACTGTCTGAATTCCTTGCTTCCGTTTCGTGTCACCCACCCTTGTAATTCCCAGCTGTCAGGGAGTAGTAACACGATTTCTTAAGCGGATGTGTCACTATCTACTAATTATTCCGGTCATTTCTGCTCATCGCTTGCTACATCCCTGCGGTTGAGCCTCGGGTGTTATTTACTTTACGAAGTTCCCCTCTTGCCTGCGGTGAACCCCATAAAGAACATTGTTAATCAGCCAATTAAGTAGTGTTCCTGGCTCTTCCATCCAATCCCACTACAACACATACTCACACATACATATGTACTCACCCACACATACTGAGCCTATCCCTTCGGACCTGTCCCCCACCACCCTTCTACATATTGTACATCCCCACTTTACATCTTGTACCCATCCCTTGCCACCACTTTCTAATAAGACATAGGTCAGAGGTTTTATCTTATGGCTGTCTACATATCTTAATAGGTTATTTATCATAGAACCGTAATTGGCTTTTGGGTTAGCAATTAGGCTGGTATACTGTATATCTACTGTATAGATTTTTTGGCATGCCACTTGCATTATATATTAAGCTCTTTATATTTTAATACAATGAACAGTTTGACCCTTTTGACATCAGAACGCATCCATGTGTGTACATTCATGAGAGCACTAGTTAGAAAACAAAGCAAAGAAGAAACAAATACTTCAATGAAAAAATCCGGAATAAAGCACTTGTGTTAATCAACTAAACCAGATCCAACATTTAGATGTCGATAAATACATACTATACAATCAAGCGCATAAAAGGTCTTATCACCTGCTTGGTGACGGAGTGAAGGAATTGTTTACGACTTTATAAAATATCCATAAAATATGCCTCATTAGAAAGAGGTATCTATCCCTTATAACTGTAACTGCTTGCTATCTTTGGGCAAGTCATGGATTGAAAATTGAAACATTAAAGTTGAAAGTTGTAATGTGGGTATTACAGCGTGCAACTATTTCACTGACTTCATTTGTTTTGCAAATGTACTGTATGCACATTTGTATGATTCAGCATGAACTCGACACCTACTGCAATTAGAAAAGGTGCACATCCTGCAGATGCCTGATCATGACTCATGTGAAGCCACTGAGGCCGTATAGCTACCAAAACAGAAGTTTGCGTCCGTAACTGCATTAAGGTATGTCTAATTTCTGGTTTAACATTGTGAGTTTTTCTTCAGTTGTCAATCTGACGTCTTTGAAAGTAGCAGTGTGTATTTGGTGCCATTGGACAAACAATTGCTTTTTATAATAACCAGTGACAGATTTTCAACAGCACTACCATTTTAAAGCTTTAACATTTCCTGTGTTAATTCTCACTGTTCTACATGGCCACACATCAAAAATAAATATTTTTAATTCAGTTTTGTATCTCCTACTGGGCTAATTCACTCTCATTAAATTTCAAATAGAAAACAACATGGGTTTCCTTGAGGAGGGTGGCTGGCTTCTCCCTTAGAGATAGGGTGAGAAGCTCAGTCATCTGTGAGGAACTCTGAGTAGAGCTGCTGCTCCTTTGCGTTGAAAAGGAGCCAGTTAAGCTGGTTTGGGCACCCAATGATTGATTGATTTGATTGATTTTATTTTGACCACTTAAATATAAAATATGAAACAGTACTCTGTGTCATACATTAAAATACATAAATAGTCAGGGATGACACAATAAAGCCCAAAGACTTATTTCCATTGTGGTCCCTAATGGACGGCTCCCTAGGGAGGTGTTCCAGGCACGTCCAGCTGGGAGGAGGCCTCGGAGGAAGACCCAGGACTAGGTAGAGAAACTATATCTCCACACTGGCCTGGGAACGCCTCGGGATCCCCCAGTCAGAGCTGAATAATGTGGCTTGGGAAAGGGAAGTTTGGGGTCCCCCGCTGGAGCTGTTGCCCCTGCGACCCGACCCCGGATAGGCATGACGATGGATGGATGGATGGATGGATGGAAAACAACATTGCACTGCACTGATGACAACTTTGGAAATTTGAATTCAGTCAGTAAAGGCATTAGACTAACCAGTATATGTTTTTGCTAAACTGCATCTAATCACAACTACAAGTCAGGCAATTAGTCCTATCTCGTGGCTTGTGTTAAATATAAACTATATTTTTTTGTATATTTGTTGATTAGCTGCACACATGTACAGGCGCTGAGGGCAATCGGCGAACAATGCAGTAGTTTGGGACTGATGTCACCTGCGGTTCTTGTCCTCTTGGGCAATCAAGCTCTGTTCTTTGTAAAGCACCACGGGAGGATGTTTCCCATCAGGCTGCTGTGAATCACTCATAATAAGGCAGTCAATTAGGGCGGACTCCATAAAGAGCTATTTCCCCCTCCTTCTCCCTCTGGTCCCATGCTGAAGATCTGATTCTCTCTGAATCTTTTTCTCTCGTTTGTTGCACTCCACAATGTTATTATTTGGAGCCATTGGGAGCATTAACTGCACTCATTGGGAGAGGGGCCGCCAGTCTTGCCAAGCTTTTGAAGTTGTTCTCTCAAACAATGGATTTTTAATGATCACCCTCCCTCCTAACTGGCCCATATTATTGGAGAGGCAGTTGTTGATATGAACAACAAATCAGTCAACGCACTTAAGAAGAAGAAAATATACCAATTAATGAAAAGGGTGGATGCTGCTAAATACTTACTACTAATACTTACTTTGCAAAAGTTAAATAAAATTATTGGAATTACAATGGTAATCTAATTCAGGCCACTTTAAAAGTCTTCCTGCCCTGTAGCTTCCCCTTTCAGTCTGCATTCAGAAACTGACCAGGGTGATGCCTTCAATGAGTTTAGCCAATTGAAATGACAATAAAAAGGGAAGCATGTAAGCATATCGCTACAGGTTCCAAAGATGTAGACCTGGTGAGTTGCTTTTCTGCACTACGCTGTCCTTAAGAATCCTGAAGGTCTCATGTAGTGGAATAACAGAGAATGTATATATTTGTTGCAATTATACAACACTGGGTGAGTGTGGTAGTCAAAATAGCAGGCTTGTTGCAGTGGGCTCAAACAGGTTGTATTCCCTCCACTACACCACTGCCTGAAACATTACATTGACAGTATACATTCTACCCTTGTGTTGTGTTCTGGTCAAATTTGACTGATTTAAAAGTTGTATCTCTAAAAAATGTAGTTAATTTGATCAGACTGACCTAACATTCCAGAGGATATCAACAGACAATTCAGTTCTGGGAAAGGTGAAAATGTTCCTGAATGTGGGGTGTGGATGTAAGTGGGGGTATGCATGTTTTCCTTTTAGTATGATAATTAGAGAGCATAAGAAGCAGTATTGTTATGTCAAGGCAGTATTGTGTGACTAAATGGCTGGTGATTGGGATGCATGTTTCATTTAGCATGATAAGGAGAGAGCATAGGCTAAGCCATTTACAGCATCTTACAATAAGCAGACAGTATTGTCTGCCTGGAAAACATTTGTACCCTGAGCACTTGGTCCACCACCATATCTATTACTTCAATATATGTACTACATACTACTGTGTTATGTACTACAATATAAAAAGCATATTAATACATGTTAATTATGATGGAAAAGAAAGACAAACTATGGAAACTCAGACCATGGCTTGATTCATTCAGAGAGAAATGCCTGCAGGTGGTACCAGAAGAGCAGAACTCTGTGGATGAGATGATGATTCCTTTCAAGAGTAAATTCAGCAGCATCAAGCAATATATGCAAGGCAAGCCAAACCCATGGGGATTCAAAGTTTGGGTGAGAACTGGAATCTCTGGCATGATGTGTTACTTCGATGTCTACCAAGGCAGTGTCAACGGAATACGAGCCAAATCTGAACTTGGATTGTCAGGTGATGTGATGAAACTTACTTCCCCACTTCCAGAAGGTCAGAACTACAAAATGTATGCAGACAACTACTTCACCTGTGTTCCATTATTAGTGGAGCTCCTTGATCGGGGAATTCATTATGTGGGAACAGCCAGGCAGGTGCGCCTACCCAACTGTAACCTTGAAGACAAGAAGAGCTTGAAGAAAAAGGGGAGAGGAAGCTATGACGTCAGAGGGGAGGGGACTCACAACATCTGTGCTGTCAAATGGTATGACAACAGGGCCGTCACACTTCTGTCATCCTTTGCTGGATCTGAACCTGTGCAGAAGATTCAACGCTGGGACAAAGCCAACAGAACCTACATTGAAGTTGAGAGGCCTTACATTGTTGGTGCCTACAACAAGTACATGGGAGGTGTGGATTTGTTGGACTCATTTACAGCCAAATACAAGTTCCCCATCAAATCCCGTCGCTGGTACATGTACATCTTCTGGCACACCATCATTCTCGCTGTGGTCAATGCCTGGCTCCTCTACAAGTGGGACTGCAAAGCTTTCAAGATGTCTAGCAAAGAGACAATGAACAGGAGACAATTTCAGGCACAGCTAGCATCCTCTCTCATCCTGGTAAACACAACACTTCAAACTCCAAAGAGAGGACGGCCATGTCCAGGCAAAGGGAGCCCAGCAACACAGACAGTGACATCAGGAAGCCCTCTGAATGCTCAGAAGAGACCGTCCAAGAGATGTGCACACCTCCCATTGGATGTACGCAAGGACCTAGTTGCACATTTCCCACGGAAGACAGGGAGAGGACGCTGCAGACACTGCAATAAAGGATACACCAACACGCAATGCAGCAAGTGTGATGTTCGCCTTTGCTTTTCAGAGGACAAGAACTGTTTTTGGGACTTTCACAACCAATGAAAGTCAGTCATGAAAAGAAAAAAAGGAATGGAGAAGTTGCTAGAAAAAGCAAGAGTTTTATCTTGTTTAATTTTTTTTTAATAAATGACTTCATAAAAAATATGACTAATGTGTGATTATTATTAATGTTATATACCGTTATGGGGCTAAGTAAGCAATCAAACCTGCAAATAAACCCTTAGTTGTTCTGAATTGTTGTTCAGACAATGTGAGTACAAATACAGAAATTCTGCTCCCAGCTAAGCCCAATGTTGCAATATTACAACATTTCTCTAAAAACGTACATAAACATTTTTTTTTTAAAAACTCTTTAATTTCTGCATCAAAGGCCTCCTACAACAACATCTGAAAGGTAAAATAATTTTTTTTTTAGGTTTTTCTATATTTGGGTCTTACAGGGTTAATAAGCCATTTTTTTTCCCCAATCTTTTGGTTCATACAGTATGTATTTCTTTATTTTAAAAAGACACTGTAATTAAGTAAGTAAAGTTTATTTGTATAGCACCTTTCACAGATAAAAAACAATCACAAAGTACTTCACAATAAAATGCAATAAAACACAAATCACAATATAAGCAAATTGAAATACAAATAGAAAACATAACAAACAACCATAAAACCCACTCGACTAAGTAAAAGCCTGTTTGAACAGCAGAATCTTCAGCTGCTTTTTAAAAGATTCGACAAAATCCACGCAACGTAGCGAGAGAGGCAAGTCATTCCACAGCCTAGGAGCCACTGCTTGGAATGACCGATCACCTCTAGTTTTAAAATGAGTGCGAGGAACCACTAATAGCATCTGACCATCTTGACTGTAATTCCATGAAGGATTAAAAAGCTTTGGATGGCCTACAAACGTTACAACTTCGTTAAAACAGCGCATGTCTCTGCTTTTAAAACAAAAAAAGAAGTAAGTCTCTGCACGGTATAGATGTGGAGATATTAAATATTACATAAAACACATAGTTTTTGCGTCATATACAACTCCGCCATCCGTTGAGGGTTAAAACTTCTTCTTGAGCAATTACTAGAATGTTGCACAATCTGAGCTGAGCATCCTGCTGTCTCAACCAGTGTTAGTCAGTGGCTTCACAGGTTGCAAATATCTAAACTTCCCAAATGATCGACCCAAAATAACCCAAGGTTTATATGTAAAAAACTGAAAAATATGATCAAATAATTTGAAACATTGTTTACTCTATTCCTCAAGGTGTCATATCTACTGCACAACACCATATACTTAAAAAGGTCTTCTCTCATCTAATCATTGCCAGCATCAATTTCAGTTTCAAAGACATTTGTTGGTTGTTCCACCCAATAAACAGAAGTAGTGGCTTCTCTCCTGGTGACCTTCACTTTCTTTGATAATTACAGTGATTGTGGAGCGCTAACTGACTTTTCTGCCCTGAGGAGACCATTACAACACATTTCTCAGCTCTGTGCTAACCAAACAGTGCATAGATGCATCAATTAGTCTTAGAAATGTCGCTGAAATAAAAACGAAAAACCCAAATGTTTTAAACCATAGGGTACGTGTGCATGCATTATTGGTAGTAGCATGACTCCCGGCAAGAAGTCAATGAGATAATTAGAATGGGAGTTATGATCCAAATGAAGCCAAATCACTGCTACCACCTAGTAACTACGGGGACAGGATCCTGTACAATAATGAAAGGACTTTATGTTGTCCTTATTCTTAAATTCCCTGTAATGTGTGCTAGTGAGAGCAAGAATTTGCAGGGATAAACACAGACATAAAGCATAAAGTTGGATCTGCTGCAGGAGAAAGTACCCACATATTTTACTAAAGTACAAATAACATTGCAACAATTTTATAATACTTACTACTAGGGATGTAATGATGCATCGTAAATCGGTGAAAAAGAGATTTAAAAGTGTAAAGATTACAACCCGCTGAGGGAAAAAAATACACGCAATGCAATTTTTAAAAAACAGCCCAGGGCGTGACGCTAGTTAACATTACACAGCAGGTAACGTTAGCCCACCGTTAGCTAGTAATGTTAGCTGGCTTAAACACTGTTAACATGCTGACAGATAAACTAAGGTGTGACTGTATTTCAATTTAAGACAGCATGGACACTGCCGCTGTCAGATAAATAACAGTGAAGGGACTTAGTGTTGTGTTTGGGTCTTGCTTTTTCAGTCATTTCATTCCGTTAAAAAAATCTTGAGCAAAATCGCATCGTGAACCTTAAAATCGTTAATCGTATCGAATCGTGAGTTGATTGTATCGTTACATTCCTACTTATGTAAAATAACAGAAGTACATTCCGCAAACTGCACTCATTCTGAAGAAAAATGAGCCCTTTGACTGATGACATTACTAGAGTGTTCATAGTGATGCATCAATATGTCAGAATGTTTCTGGCAGCGTTTCTTTCTATGCATTAGAAAGGTTAAAAGTTGTGTTAAAATCAGCTATTTGCCCAGGAAATCACACAAACATGTATTCACAGTTGGTCTTCATTGTGTATTTTTCCACTTTGGAGTATAAGATGCTCTCTCATTCAGTTTCACAGCCACGTCAATGTGTTGGAGCTTTGCAGCTGCATTGGCTAAATAATACATAAAAGCTATCAAGACATTTGAAAAGAGCTGCAGAGTTAGAACACATTAAGAAAACATCTTGAATACTGATTTTAAAAGACTGATAATCCAACACAGCAGCATGACACAACAGTGATGTGGATTATCTATTCTTGTCAACAACAATGATGTAGCTATCTTGATTATTCCAGGGGCCTGTTTCACAAAAGCAGAATATATAAATCCAGGATAACTGATAAAGCGAGGCTTGACCTAGTCTAATCTGTGCAGCCTGGCTTGGTGCGTTTCACGAAGGCCGAGCCAGGCTGAGGAGGAGCGTCTAGGTCGAGCCAGGCTGAAGTAATTCAGATAGATGTGCGTCCACGGCTTTCCTCAAAAGACCGCGAGGTCGATCACAGATTTACTGATGCCAAAATGGAGAATACGCATTGTACATACTTTATACAGAGTGAGCAGCAGCTTCTTGTGGAAGTATGATGACGTCAAACACATTATTTGTATAAAAAGAAAAGAAACACGGCCGCTGTGATGAAACAGCGAGAGAAAGCGTAGCAGACGATCACGGACCGACTGAATGCGTAATTGTAGCCTAAATATATTAACTGACCACGGCTCTGAACTGAAACCGTCATAATCATTCCATTCAAGGATTAGGCTACTAATCATTTTCACAAATTAACAGTTGTACTCTTTGCCTTAAAAGTAAGCAGAAGATAATGTTACTCAGGAAATTTACAATGAAGATCAATTTTCTACAACGCTAGAATATGATGCGTAAATATCTCTTTCACTCTGTTCCTCCCTCTCTCTCATGGGCTAAAATATAAGTTTCCTAAGTCATATTAACTTCCACTGCTCGCTTTTAATGCAAAGTGTACAACTGTTCGTTTTTGCAAATGACAGTGACTCATTTAATGGTTAGAGTTAAGAGCAGTATTTCATAAATGTATATTTTTAGACCATCATTCAGTCGGTCCGCTATTATCTGCCACGCTTTTTCTCGCGTTTAATTTTTTTATTTTTTATAGAGGCAGAGTTTCCTTCTCTACATATTATATGCTTTGCTCCCTCGTATATATGGACATAGAAAATAAAGACACTGAAGAAATTGGACTCTAAAATCTAGAAACTATGAAGATAATTAAGTGATAAATTCCATGCACACTGTAAACATGAATGGAACAGAGTGATATTCATCAGTTATTTCCCTCCAAATATGAGCTCAAAAACCATTGAGGTGTCCTCTCCCTGTTGTTACATGAATGTACAGTAGCCTACATCACTAGATAGTTACTGGTCCAGTGAACTAAGACTATAATTTGGGAGGATTGTACAATTAGGATATGTTCTTAAATTGTACAATGCTCCCAAATTATAACATAAATTGTGTGCTAAGAATGCCAAATACAATGCACATGGAAGTGGAACAAACATGATCCTTATTGTTAAAGAATTAAAAAAAAATTAATCAACTAAAATAATTCAAGGTGCATTGGTCAACTATAGAAATGTACAGCATTGTATCCCACTAAACATTAGACGTCTGATGGACGTGCAGATCATGTCTAAATTGCGTCCGTCGGTCCAGACCAATTCTTGACGTCTACGCGACGTGCAAACTAGGTCTGCTATTTGAACGTCTAACAATGACCCCATTTGGACGTCAATATGCAGTTCAACATTTGAACGTCAGACTAGGTAACTTTTTTGGACGTCATGTGGACATCTTAAACATGTGTGGGAAATTGACATTTATTAATGTAATGTTTATTTATGACAAATATCAACATTGTTGTCAACAATATGATTAATGAATATGAATATGATGATTTGTGATTAAACATTATTTGTTATACATTATTTATTTATTGAGTACATTATATTTTGTTATTTTACATATTCCTGTTTTCCCTCTACTGGTTTATTTCATTTTATTTTAAATAATTACTTAATAAATGTATTTATTTATTTATTTGGAAATGCAATTTAAATAATTAACATATAAATAACACCACTCTGGCTGAGGCAGCACGTTATCATGACCCAAGCATTAAATGCCAATCTGATTGGCCGAGGCAACACACCAAGCATTTGGCGCCTGTTTGGCGCGGTTCAGCGTGTTTCATGGCATAGATATATACGGTTTCATGGAAGCAAGCTTTTAAGCTGTAGGAAAATAAACTGAAACCGTATGCCACCTTCTGAAATGGTACTACAGTTATGCACAGAGCTAAGAAGCATTAAAAAAGATGTCTGAAATTAGTTTGAATTTGACGTAGAAAAGACCACAGTTGGACTGCAATTAGCCCTTATACAGCGGTCCTTTCGACGTCAATAATGGATGTTCGGTAGACGTCGGAAAAAAGACGTCATCTGGCGTCACATTCTGCACCTTCAGGGGAGCAAAATTGGATGTGCAAAAACGACGTAGACAACACGTCGTTTGGACGTGTCTTTGCGCAGTGGGATGTATTGCCCTTAGCAACAGACTTCATTTAAAATTCATCAAACTTCTAACAACAATATGAACAGCAGTCTTCATACAGCAATATAACAGTAACAATGACTGTCACATGAATAATTATAAATAAAAAAAATAATGGTCACAACTTTAAATAACAGTACTTAAATAAACAGCAACATGCACCTGTTGTATTTTAATCCAGGCTGATAATAACAATAGGGTAAAACCAGTGCTGGGTGATCAGAAAAGGCTCCAGGATTAAATAAATCCTGACTGTTAGCCTGGTCAGGAGCAGGCTAGCTGTACATAATAAATCTCCATGGTGATTTATGTGCCTCTGCTTTTGTGAAACCAAATCAAGGCTTAATTCATCCAGGATAACTGGGAAATCCCGGCTTAATCCCTTATCTTGGTTTTGTGAAACAGGACTGTAGTAACTTTAACCACAACAACAGTTGATGCTGGGCAGCACAACAGGACAATCAGCACTTGTTCTCACAAGAGCTTCCCGATGAAGAGCTCCTCAAATTCAGATTCACTAATATGCAAAGTTGTCCTCTCTCCCTCTGCATTGAGTGGCCAAGAGCTTCACCTATTCACATCAAAGCATCTCATTGTCTGCCTTTTTATTCATCGTTGTTTCATGGAAGGGTCAAAGAAATATATTCAAACAGCCCGGGACTTTGAAGTTTCCCCACAAACCTGGGTGCTCGGATTGTTCAGTCCTCACTTTTGTCATTTTTGACTGTATGAAAGCCCATGACAGGGGCAAACCCTTCACTCAGAATGATGAAGCTTTTTCTTAACCAAAAAGGCCATATAAACCTTTGCTATGTATATGAGAGAGTATGCAACAAACAAATCCTTTTCTTCTCCAGCCTACATCTTCTCCTTAGCAGTGCAGCAAACACTTTATCGAACAGCGCACACCTTCTCCGACTGTGACTACGAAAACATGCATTACATCCTACAATGTTCATGACATGAAAGCCATGTATTTTCCAACTGAGGTGTCGTAAATGTATTAGGCACACATGTTCAACTGCTCGTTAAAGCGTAACTCGCGCCAAAATGCAACCTAGGGTCTTTTCGTGAATGTTCCATAGTCAAACATTCGTTTAAAAGCATAATTAGGACGGAAACGCCACTTTTAAGATTCACCGTATTCTCGTTTTCGGGCAAATGGCCTTTTGAATGGGAGAGCAAGGGGCACTACTATGATAGCATCAAAATCATTATTTATAAAACACCAAGAAGGCTCGACACAACATGAAACTTTGTTCGAAGTATCACCCGAGGCTCTACACATGAACGCGAGCATTGAGAACGGTGTTTGTGTACACAGAGTTTACTAAAAAGAAAGGTTTTGAACAACTCACTTTAGCTGTTGGTTTTTCTGGTCGCCGTCCATCTAACCTAAACATTTAAAAAAAAAAAAAAAAGATGTGGGTCTCCAATGTTAAAGTCCTCTGTACACCCAGCCATCCACACCAACTTCCTCCCCATGCCTTCTGTGCAGTATAAGAATCTCAAACGTCCTGCTTTGGAAAAAAGAATAAGAAAATAAACATAGCCAGGCAGAAATAACTTTTCCTCCAAAGCTTAAAGCTATAGTTCATTAACATAAAAAAAGTTACGCACTAAAGCTTTGATTAAAAAGTAGAGGGAATCGAGCTTAGGTGCTCCCATCCTCTGGAATAGCCTTCCGTTGTATACAGACCCCTTCCAAAAATATCTTACCAATCTATGGAAGTTTAACGTTTTGAATGGAATTATGGAAATAAATAAACTTTTCCATGATATTCTAATTTTTTGGAAAGGGTCTGTATTCGAGAGGCACAGACTATATATACTTTTAGGTCTTTGCTAAAGACACACCTTTTTCCTCTGGCCTTTGGTCCTAGCTGAGTGTGGGCATCAAATGTCTTTTTAATGGTTTTTTTTGTTTCATGTTATGTGTAACTATTTTTAGGTGATCATTTTGTAGTTGATTTTCTGTCTTGTTCAGCACATTGGTCAACCACAATTGTTTAAATGTGCTATATAAATATAGCCTAGAAATCTAGACCAAAATTATTTTGCAGCTCGGGGGGTCTAGGCACTCTCAGTTGGCTTGCGAGCTGGAAAAACCAAACTCTGGTCAGGCCAATCACATCGAGTCGGTGGGCGGGGCTTATGGCTGCTGCTGCTGGGAACAGCGGTCTTCTGGAAGACTTGGAGTTAAGCTTTTCTTTGAGAAAAGAACGGCACAGAAATCATTCTTAAAAAGGAAGAGGTGTTCGGAGTTTTGCCGACCGGATACAGCAGAGGGCATATATACGTGTGTGTGTGTGTGTGTGTG
Source organism: Perca fluviatilis (assembly GCF_010015445.1). Classification (NCBI taxonomy): domain Eukaryota; kingdom Metazoa; phylum Chordata; class Actinopteri; order Perciformes; family Percidae; genus Perca; species Perca fluviatilis. The sequence continues at coordinate 9,400,056 of NC_053132.1, forward strand.
TGTGTGTGTGTGTGTGTGTGTGTGTGTGTGTGTGTGTGTGTGTGTGTGTGTCTGTATGCATGTATGTCTGTTTTACAGAAGCAAAATGAGTCGGGGAGGCAAACGAGTGCCCGAGGGAGACCACCCTGGGAGAAGAGAAGGTGGAAGGAGGACGGGCCGAGGAAAAGTAAGATTAATGATGCTTGGGTAAACGAGGGCTCCTGCTTGCCTAGACTTTAAAGACAGCGGGAGTTAGATACTGGCTACTGGTCCAGCAGGGATGTGTTTCAGGCATCTTCCCATTAAAAAACAACATCCAAAGAGCTCTGTTGGAGCCCAGAAAGAGCAGACAGACTCTTGTCACTCCATACAGTACAAGACTTGTGTCAGTGGAAGTGTTAAAGGTGAGCGACTGACACCCAAGGACTATTTCTTCTACTGTCTGCCAACCTTGAAGGGATCATAGAAGGAGACAGGTTTTAAGAACTTCTCTCTGGTCTCCTGCTGCACATAAATCACACTTAGGTGCCGGGAGACTAATTATACCAGAATGCTTCACTCCAGTGTGTCCGCACGATGTTGCTAGACTGCAAGGCAGGCACGCTGCTCAGTCTGGAGGCCGCCAAACTCAAACTGCATTCCCCAGTAACTTTATTCCAGAGTTATCTGTTATCTATCATGATCAGACAAGAAGCCCCAACAGCAACCAGGACACAGAGAGAATATTAAATAAAACAGCGGATGGTTTGTGTTAACGGTGCAGAGATGCAAACATTTTGCTGTGCAGATAATATTGAGCCAACAGAACATTCCTTGATGACCTACCCCCCCTCCCCAACCCCAAGTGCAAACTGATAGCTGTGATTGCATCTCAATAGCACTCCCACTCATCCGAGAGATAAGTTAGTGTCACGTCTTGGTCTGTCCACATTAAATTCTTACTGAGACTGGGGAAAAACACAAAAGACAGATAGACAGATATATGGGAGTCGACAGTCAGCCATTAGAGAGAGTGGTTGAGAAAACAAGCTGATAAATGCTTATTGTATTACACAATAGGGAGTTTATTGAAGTTGTGGCGGTGGCTTCCATACCCACATCCCAATCTTTCTTGTGAAAGAACTGTTTGAATGAATGCTACCCGTCCTCCGGCTGTGTGGTCACCAGCAGCATCTACTCTAACTAGTTTATGACAGCAATTTATCACCCTCTTCATCGCCCCCTAAAAGCAAATTGTGTTGATTATCTATTGATTCAATAAGCAAGGCGGAATGATTGAGCACAGGCAATTTCCTCTCCCTGTGCGACAGAAATTATTGACATTTTAAAAAATCCAACAGAAAATCTGTTGGGGATAGTCAGCTTGTTATGGTGCGACAAAACATGCTGAAGACAAGAGCTTTGTAAAACATTCGCCCATTAGCTATACTTGCCTATCCTTGAGGTTCACAGGGGGGGCATCCTAGCTGACATCGGGCGAAAGACGGGGGTACACCATAGACAGGTTACCAGTCAATCAATCAAGACATGCAAACTCCACACAGAAAGACCACAGCCTGCCCTAACCACTGCACCACAGCTGCCTCCCAGCAGAGCTGAAAAAAAAATTGACAAGTTAACTGAGAAAATAATCAAAGTAATCATTAGTTGCAGCCCTTTTTGACATAGTCCATCACCTGTATCAGATAAGCCTGGGAAAACAAATTTCAGGTTTTCCGTTAATGTTAGAAATGATACCAGATCTACTGCCATCTGTGACAAATTACTGTAAAGAGTAGATTTTTCCTTAGACATGACTCAAAAACTTCCCGTGTCTTAAGGACAAAGCAAAGTGAAGTTTGGAGGGCAGCTGGGGTTGCAGAATGTTGAATGCTGGGGGAAGGGACTGAGAATGGCCTCATGCGGGGCTGTATGTCAGGCCTGAGTCAATTCCAGACTCCGCCGTGGTGTGTTGGTGCAGTAATGAGCACCAGGCGGAAACACAGTGCACTTAATGGGATTACACAAGGAGACGTTAATCTACAGAGAGCAGGTGGGGAATTAAACATGATCAGAGGGCTGCAGAAAGAAGGATAGAAGAGGGGCTGGAGAGTCTGAAGGGAGAGACACATGAGAGTGGGAAACAATACCAGAGAGAAAAAAGGACCACAGAAAGTCAGAGAACAGAAACACTATTACACTAGTTGTTCATTATCATTGCTGCTCCCCTAGTTCCTTCTCATTTGCTTGTAAGACCAAGCTAAACATTTATAAAATGGCCCATTTCATTTGACTGAGGTTACAGACTGTCAGTGTGTGTTAGGCAGCTGGTTTTTCTTGAGATAGATACATTACCAATATACAATAACTGTCCGGCCGAAGCCCATTAGCCTGACACACATTGAGCTGTAAAGCTAGAGGAGTGAAAGGACCCTTTGATAATCAGCCAGCCCCAGAGGACAGCAAGTGCTTCATTTGAATTAAACAACAATTAAATGACTGGCTGCAGTTTTTGCTGGCCTTATTAAATCCCTTACTGGGAATGGACTATTTTCATTTTGTAATGTTAGCTTCTAAAGCTGCAAATTGATTTAGAGGCAAATTGATTTAGAAATCTGGTATTGTCGATGTGGATTCCAAACACTATGACCTTGCCTGTGAAGGTGTATGAGATCTTAATTGGTTTAGAACACAATCAGCCACAGCTGAGTAAAATGTATTGAAATTAAGATCTGTTCAGGCATAAAGAAATGTAGCGGTGGCCCAAAGCCCATTGTGGTGCTAATTAAAGAGATAATGAATAAAAGCGTATTCAAGTCAGTTATGTAGAAACCTTTTGGAACTGTTCTCTGCCCTTTGCCTTGGTCTATAGCAGGACTTGAGCCAGTTTTCTTTTTTCTTCTGCTTTATTAAAGGCAGTGGAAACAGGACACATGCATATGTTTTGACTTCTTTCATTATTGTCATCAGGTAATAAAATAAACCCTTAACGTTTGAATTCTTCCTGTTTGCATGTTTGCTCAGTAGAGCCGCTGCAATATTCCAAGACTTAAAGTTAAGGCAGATAATGAGGACCAAATAATTAAGCCTCATGCTAAGCTAGGCTACAGTTAAAGCCAAGTCTAGCTAGCCTCCAAAATTACATCATGTTGGAGCAAAAGAATGGTGGATAATAAAAGAGTTTTCAAGAAGAACGGACAGAGTATGTGTTTGTTGTACTGTTTTTGGAAACATGGCCAACCTTGCAGACCTTCATGGTAATTATGTTACCTGTTGAGAGGAAATGTGACTACATCTGCATCGTTCTTCAGATCTTTAAAATCCTGCAGCCACTCCATTATTCCATGGAGTTTTGGAAAACCTTTCTGCAGCTCGTGCGCAGGGAGGGGAGAACGCTATATATGAGTGTGCCTGAGCAGTGATTGACAGGCAGATAGACCACCCCTGTGGCCCTGATTGGAGAAAATCGACCGGGAGCGGTGGGATTTTGCCAATGGCACTACAGGCTGTAGGAGGTGCCAGAGGAGCGGTCTTCTTTTCTTTTTTACATAATTCATGTAGTTCTACTGGAACATAGGGTCAGTTTCAGCAAATATGACAGAAAGTTAGTTTTATAAGACTTACCTACTGCATCTTTAAGTGAAGATGTTCCTGTTGGTTCCTTTGTGAGTGCTTTCTGTTTCACTGAACAGCAGCGAACAGGTTTGAACTCACCCGTGGCTCCTGAATTGGATACACACAATGTGACGTCCTTACGTGAGGCGGTTTCTTCTTCACCTGATGAAGGCAGTTTAGGTTTCATTTTACAGGTCAATGGGTGGATGGCAAAGTTTTCAAAATGTAACAGTCCAAAACAACTCAGCAATTCAAACAATTCCCAGATCACCTTGGAGTGGCATAACTCAACATTTCCACTGTTTTTCTCTTGGTATCTTGCAGGTGTGTTGTATCAGTGGCTAATTAAGAGCCAGACCTGTCTGTGGCTCTGTCCGGACTTTGTGTATACAAGTTATCCCTGGGATGTATACTTTAGCAAGTATTGCTTGATTGCCGTTGTTTTCTACCAAAGTAAAGTAGTTGCTTCAGCTTATTACTTTAGAAGTTATCCACCACAGCAGAAAAGAAGAGTAAATATTAGACTTGAATGGTGGCCAGAAATATGACTCCAAATAAATGGTAGTTGAATCTCCGTGTCTGCTGAATAGGCAACTGTTTGCTAACAGGTTAACGACAACAACTTATTTTAATATGTCAGATTGTTTTCTTCGTGTTCCACTGCCCCCAAGTGGCAAAAAAAATTAAACTTTACATAAGTACCTTGAGTAAATCCACTGTTTCAGTATATTTCTCCATGTATTCTAGTTGAATAGAGACAGTCCAAACAGAAAAACAGAAGCAAATGAGCATCAGCAGGCAGGAGACAGTAGGCTCGTTCGAGATGAACTGCGCCTCGCCTGTAAAGTAGACGAGAGCAGGCGGCAGCAGCAGGGGGCGGTGACAAAAGTCCGCTCTCAAGTCGGACAGTTTTCCAGCTGACTCCAGCAGCCTTCAGGCTGAACAGGAAGTGACAGAAACACGGTGGTCCGATTCCGATTTAATAAAATGTTATCAGACCCATATATCAGCTCCTACACAGTCTCCAGTTGTTTTTATTATGACAAAGTAGCTGTCAAAATTCTCTACATGCGATCTGTTGCTGATTTTAATAAACAACAGACTGTAGATGATCCGTAATCTGAACAGATTTAGTCTCTCTGACTTTTAAACACAACTATCAGCCACACAACATGTGTTCTGTACAGAATAAGCCTTTAAATCAGACAAATCACAGTTAAAATCCCTCCGATTGAAAATCAATAAAAAGTTTATATAAAACGTCATCATGTTGAGTCGATTCTGAACCAATCAGCTGTTGGATCAGCTGAGAGGCCGGCGTTTCCCAGCATGCCCTGGATCCACCTGCGTCCGCCTGGCTCTTGCAGTTGGTGAAAAGCAACTGCGCTACCTGCGTCTCAGAACTGCGGCCGCCTTGGTCTCGTGAGATTATGGTTGCCCACGTGTGCATGACGTCAGAGCAAGTCGGGATCAAGTCGGACACAAATCTAACCGGCATGCATTGGGCGCCGATCGCCGGTGATCGATTCTGCGCAGATCTGGCTCATCTCGAACGAGCCTAATTAAAGGACAGACAGGTGGTCCAAACACACCGGTAAAAGATAATATGCAGGTAACAGGCAGGCAGGAATTGGCTCGACCAGTAACTCACAAAGGGAATGTAGACAATCTAGCAGCAAGTGAGCAAGTGCAAAATGAGGAGCAGCTGGGCAGACAAGTGCCTTTCAGCATGACAAACTGCAACACTATCTGTGACAAATTACTGTAAGATTTTATATTAAATTGCATTGCTGGTGTTTAACTGATGTAAATACAACACAAATGGAGGACTTTTTTATGCTCTTTGACATTTGTATTCAGTTTCTTTTTTGGTCATCAAGTGAGCAGTTGAAACCACATTTTCTCTTTAAAAGGAGTTAAATTCCCTTCCAGAGTTAGATAAAAAAAAAAAATCCCCAATTCAATCAGCAGGTTTGAACTTTATTGACTTCCAGACCAGTAAAAAAGTGCAACAAGCACATAGATGGTTGGTAATTGCCAACAGTCCCCCCATTACACAAGGTCCCAGTCCAGTCACAGAGCAGCCAGTGAATTATAGCCTGTTCATCAGCCTTTAGGGCTCTCTGACTGCTGCTCATATTGTGTGTTAGAGAAGGAAACTGTAATACATAGTGTGTGAGTGAGTGTGTGTGTGTGTGTGTGTGTGTGTGTGTGTGTGTGTGTGTGTGTGTGTGTGTGTGTGTGTGTGTGTGTGTGTGTGTAGTGCTGGGAGAGGCACAGCTCTTCTGTAAGAAATAAACTCTGGCTTAAGAGGAGGAAAGAAAAAACGCTGGACAAGCAGCGTGTCCGGGGAACACAAGCCCTCCCTCCCAATCTCTCCACACAATCATCCACTTAACCCAACCAGGCCAACAAGCGAACAGAGATTGCAGAACAACAAACATGCACTCACTGACATGTGCACACACATATAAATAAATAATATATATATATATATATATATATATATATATATATATATATATATATATATATATATATATATATATATATGTATATATACACACTGACATGCAGCACTGACAAATTACAAGACAGGGCAAACCAGGAAAACACAAGGCCGCTCCATACACATAATCAGGCAATCTTTAAAGTATGACCTTTAAGGCTAAAGCTGGCATTATTTCATGTTTATATTACTGTTAGCAATTCCCCTGAAGAGACTAAAACCCACAGTGTATTTATCTTACCAACAAGTATTGTGAAGTATTGCTCTAGTAGCCACAGCCTCCATTGGCCACCATGGATGTTACAGGCTAAGCAGCTATTAGATGCATGCAGTTTGCCTCATCTCTAAGATTAATTGGGTGACATTAACTGTTGAACAGAGGATGAAAGATCATTTTATACAAATGTGACAAAGGGAGCTCCAAGGCAAGTCAGCATGTGATCTTGATCGTCAACACTAAGGAAGATGTAAAGGTTTACAAGAAAGGTAGATAACCTTTGTAATTACAGTACAATCATCTGAGACAAGAATCATCTTTTATTTTAATGTTAAAAGGAACAGTGAAAAATAGGTGCCTGCTCGAAGGTTGTTCATATTTTATTTTCTACCCATTGTTCTCTCAACCTTGCTTTTTACAGCATTTTTTTAGCTGTGCCCATCTTAAGAGGGCCTAATTTAATGTGAAGTACACTGATCAGTTTCTAATTGAGGCAGGAAAAGAAAACCCATCTTTGGATCTGTGGGGACATATCTTGGCTTCTAAAACAAAAAAGAGAATTTTACTGTAAAAAATGAAGACTGTGAGGGTCAGTTCATCCATTTTACAAACAAACATTTCCGTGACCTCTAGGGCTATCTATCCATGCAGATTATTTTGTGTTATTTGCCCCGGTTTTGAGAGATCTGTTGCTGACATCTTGTATGTCACAAGATGTCAGTGGCAAATGGCTAATACAGTGGTAGTGAATGGAATTTTATTGTTGTTGTGCTCACAGTATTAAAATAAAATAAAACTCTTTGCGAAAACACTGACTGCTCTACTCTTGGGAATCCACAAAACATGGCAAGAGTTTTCAATGAAAACAGTGTCTTTGTTTGAAAGTAATTATAATTAAAACTGTTAGGAGTGTGTTCTGAAGGTTACACAGAGTAGAGGAGACACTGTTTCTGCAAAGAGATGCTGCTCGTTGCTTTGTCATTTCCATTACTGTATATTCGGTAAAACCTGGGCTAGTAAAATCTAATTAGCCACATGGCTACCGCTACAGCTAAATGTGACATCTAGGCCACCTAGATGACCCTCCTGTCTTCCTGTGCTTTGTCTGTTCTTCTTCTATCCAGGAGGCTGGATGGACAACAGGCTGCACCTTAGAGATGGGAGGGGCTTAGGGTAAATAAGGTTTGTCTCTCCCGCTGAGCAGCCTCCACTTCCTCCTCCATCTCTTTACCTTAGCTGACTTTAAATCCTAAGCAACACTCACACCAACCATCACTCATCCATCCAATTATCCCATGCCTGACATGACTGTCTTCACATCTCAATGCATCATGTTATTTCCCTTGTTTAATTTGATACATTTTATCAGCATTTATACATTGTGTGTGTGTGGAGATCCTAAAATTGGGACTCCGCACACACAATTGGAAATCTGAGCCAAGTTTGTAACTTAAGTAAGATGTTTGTTTTTTTTGTAATTTGGGGGTACTGACAGAGACATGTAGTGACAATGCCATGAGCCAAGCAATCTCGTAAGCCATCGGCTATCGGACTGATGACGATTTAGCCTTTGGGGCAATGGCCAATATTTTAGGTGTTCCAATGTAACCAGCGGATATCTGGGCCAAGACTCTTCCTCTCCTGTGCGCCATTCAGTGTTGACAGTCAATACTTTTTGTACATGTTTTAAGTTCAGACGAGATTTCAGCTAATTTCCGTAAACAGATATACATTTTTAAAAAGTTAATAAAAAGCTAAAACGTTGTCAGATGATAGCCGAGATTGCTGTCGGCCAATGTCTTTTGCCTCTTTTGCTATCGACATTGAACCATGGCCAGCTCAAATGTTTTAGCGTTTCTGAAATGTACCCTGAGTTTCTGCAAAGGGCATAGAATGCACTTTTTTATCAAAACATTCAAAAGTCTTTGCAGAGAACTGACACAATGCTCTGACCATGGTGATCCCCTAAGTGTATTTCACAGCCCTGTTCCTGGGGTTTAACTCTCTTAATAACAAGTTGGCTTAAACCCCAGAAATATAAGGCAGCATGGACACCTGGATTGAGGAGAAATTAGCGCTATGTGTGAGGACAAAGCCTCTTATTTGGCTGTTTCTGTGGCGTCTCCATGGCACACTTGCACCCCACTGGAGTGCTAACAGAGCAGAGGCATCCAGGCAGCTGAGGCTAGGATTAGTCTCTGATTCTTTAGAGGCATTGAAATGATCCAAGCAGACACTAATCCTCCCTTTCCCTGTATCTCACTAGACCTCTACACCACTGGGGGAAAGAGAGTCAGAGGAACAGACAGAGAGAGAGAGAGAGAGAGAGAGAGAGAGAGAGAGAGAGAGAGAGAGAGAGAGAGAGAGAGAGAGAGAGAGAGAGAACACTTTAATGAAGTGGAACAGGAAGCTATATTAACTAAATGTGTTAAGTATGTTTACGGGTGCAGTGGCATCATCCGAGTTCATGCACCCAGGCACTGGCATATTTCTGAATTATGTCGATATTAGGCTAAAAATAAAAAATAAAAAGCAGGTTGAAACCAATTTGTAAAGGGCACCATAAATCACCCGTTTCACTGGCCTTGGATTGAGGGATTAGTTTGTGTTACTTAGGCAGCTTTTGGGCAACACAACCCTCAGTGGGGAAGGAACTCAGAGACTGATTTGTCAAATAGAAAGAAAAACCTCTTTTTCTTTTCCTATATCTTACCCCTTATATCGCTCTGCTCCCACTCTGTCTCCTTTCTTTTCTTCCAGTCAGTTTCTTTTCTTGCCTCCTCTTATTCCACACTGTTCCATCCTTCAAACGTAGTCTTTTCAGACACTCCACGCACGCACGCACGCGTGCGCACACACACACACACACACACACACACACACACACACACACACACACACACACACACACACACACACACACACACACACACACAGCCTGTGGTCTTTGAACCTAAAATAGTTATTTTGTAAGCACCCTCATTCTGAGTTCCTTATTGGTTTGTAGTGCCTTCATTACTTTGCTGCTGGGCTCAGCATAATTTTAGCATTGTAAAATGGGGGCCGCTGCTGTTGTTGAGCAAGAGCAAATAACGGGCAATAAGAAGTAGTCAAAACGCCCACAAAACTATGTCTGACACATACTTGATCTGAGTGGATGCGTATGAAGAGAGAGCCTGTGCTTTGCCACAGTAGCCATGCTTTATCATTACACAGCGACACTGAATTTTAAATCGGTCCGCACCTTCAGCTCGCTCATTTCTCTTCCCACCCTTCCTGTATGGATGTTTTTTGATTCATAACTCAGCCATTTTTATTAGTCAGGTGCATTCCTCTCAAATTTAATGCAGACCCCGTATCTTATTTATTGAGGAGGTGAAAGATATAAAGGTACAACATATAAAATTACTTCATGATGGCCGCTTTTGCTGACAAGGCTACTGGCACTTGTTTGATGTTATTTGTTTTTTAAGCGACTGATTTACCGACGATGTTCCCTCTGGAGAAGTCTCATCCACCATCACTTACTCTGTTTGCTTCTCCATCTTACATAAATTGGGATCCTTTTTTTTTTTTAAGATTAAAAAATACCCAAATTATTTTTTGGGCATTTTATGCCTTTATTTGACAGGACAGCTAAAGACATGAAAGGGGAGAGAGAGGGGGTCGAGTCGAACCCGGGCCCCCTGCGTAGAGGAGTAAACATCTATATATGGGCACCTGCTCTACCAACTGAGCTATCTGGGCTCCCAAATTGGGATCTTTTAAAAGGCTTGTAGATGCTATGATTTTTATGTTGTTTTTTGTTGAACGCTGGTATTTAAAGTGGATCCACATTATTCCCTATTCCCCTCCATACTTTAATAACCTGGGCTTTCAGCAACATGCTGTAAAGCCTCATGATCAACTGTGTTTCCATAAGCCTAATCCTACTGATATATCTACCGCTCCACGAGACGGGCTGAGCAACATAGGGGAGAAACAATGTCAGAGATGGAATGATCACGAAAGCCAGGGGAAAATAAGGGCTAAAACGTTAATAGGCTGAAAGGTTTTCTGGCAGGAACTATATAGTGTTTAGATTAAGCCTGTGGTACAATCAATGTTCAAGGACAGAGGATGTTTCAGTGATGAAGGTGTCATGAGGAGTCACCAGGAGATATAGTGATTCCACCTGCCAGCTACAGGCAGACAATAGGTAAAAAATATGATACAGTTTTTAGCTAAAGGGAGCCAAGCCAGACCTTGGGAGAAGGTATGATCAATCATCCCATGTCATCAGTGAGAATACAGGGGAAAAAAACTAAACAAAAAAACACTGTGGAAGTGGCCCACAGTATTTGGCAAGTAACACCAAAAAAAAAAGTTATCTTCTCTTTGTGACTGAGGAGACACCTAATATTTGCCATTTTTGCTGCCATCAAGAGGGCCTTTTCAGATTTAAAGAGAGAACGGATTAAATAGACAACTGGAACTGACTTTGTAGCCTCTCTGGGTTTTCAAACAACAACCTGAGACACCTTTCACTGGGTCTTGATTAGTCCTGTCTGTTAGAAAGCTAAAAAGACTGCGGATGAAAACCAGCCTGTTGACACCGTGCACAATTTTGCCTTCTGTAATGGCACCATCTGACAGACCCCATTAACGAGCTGACCACTGATCGCGACCAACACACAGGCACCATTGTCTCTGTGCTGTCAAGGAGAAGAAAGAAGCAGAAGGACAAGGGGAGGGATACGCAGAAAAAGCAGGGAAAAGCTTCAGTTAGAGGCTTGGTTCGTTCGTGATAAGCACATTGCAGCTGACCTTTATTACAGTGGTTCCTAAACTTTTTGGCTTGAGACCCCTTAAAATTAAGATGCAATACTAGGTCTACTTGCAAACCTCTTCAAAGGTTGTCTCTGTCAGGTTGGTATATTATGTCTATGAGTTGTGAGCAGTGGAACTAAAGGATGGTCTTCTTTTCTCAGATTGCTGCCATGCTAGCAGAGTGGCTCTTGGGATGGTAATGTTGGTCTGTAACTATTGGACGGATGAGATTTTGCATAGACATTCATGGTCCCCAGTAGCCTGACAAGCCAGACCCACATCAAGATGTTGGGTCTGGGAACTCACCATTGACGGAGCTCAATCTGAGGGGCGGAATAAACGGTTGTCTTTCAAATTCCCTCTGCACGCAATAGGATAGAGCTACAACCAGGCAGAGCAACGAAGAAGGTAGTGAAGCTAGTTGATAGATTCAACTTTTGCCGTATCCGGTCGGCAAAACTCCAAACCCATCTTCCTTTTTTAAGAATGATTTCAGTGCCGTTCTTTGTTCTTTTCTCAAAGAAAAGCTGAACTCCAAGTCTTGCAGAAGAACGCTGTTCCCAGCAGCAGCAGCCATAAGCCCGCCCACCGACTCTATACACGATGTGATTGGCCTGACCAGAGTTTGGTTTTTCCAGCTCGCAAGCCAACTGAGAGTGCCTAGACCCCCCTGGCTGCAAATTAAATTTGCTGCCGCTAGGGTGCGTCTAGATTTCTAGGCTAGGTCCCAAGAGGATAAAGCCTTATGACATTGATGATCCCCTAGCATTTGCACTAACAGCACCATGTGGTTAACACTTGTTGTTTGGAGAGAAAAACTCTTGGATGGAATGCTTGGATACTTAGGGAGAGACATTCAGCATGGCGATGTGGTTGCTAATCAAATACAGTACATTCAAGCTCACATTCCTGCTACATTACTTTGTTACATTAAACATTGTATTTCTACAATTGTCATGATGTTGAATATAAGATGATTTCCAGTTGTAAAATCCTTTCTCAGACTTTTATAAACCACTGTGCTGTGTTTTGGAATTTCTAATTGTGATACAATACCTTGAAAGATATCGATATTGAAAGAGATAGCGTTTTCAACACCAATATATGGGTTTGCCTTTCCTTGTTCATTTGCCTCAAATGCAAAGTATTTCCAAACAACACTCCCGCTGTTTTCTTTGACAAACTAAACCGTCACAGAAGCTAGGCACTTGCCATCTTTAATGAGCTCAACAAAACCCGCAAGTTACTATATTCAACCGGAGCGAATAAGACTAGTGACGTGAAGACAGCACTGTGACTGATAGGAGATGCACTGCAGCGATATGTGTCAACTCTCTGTTGGAGAGGAGAGAGAGTATCGAAATCGTTCTGTATCGAATAAAATCTATATTTTTGACAATACTACAGTACTTTAGACCCCTTTGGGGATCCCCATCCTGAGGTTTGCGAACCACTGCTCTATAACTGCACATAAGCTCTTCCTCATGCAAATTATGCAGAGGTTGAAGCATCAGCTCTCAGAAGCTGCAGTGTACTCATTACATGTTCTATAATAATAATAAAAGGTAGAATGAGGCAAGATCACTCAAACATTTCTTCTGCGTAGAGCTGAGACCAAAATAGCTTTGAAATTACGATCAAATACCAACTATCGTATTGAACAATTCAAACCACATATAATTTAGCACTGTTTCTCTTAGTAAGTCAGGTTGCGTTTCTGCTGCTTCATTTTTTTCTCTGAGATTTTCAATTGTCTGTTTGATTGATTTACAATTTAGTAAAGGCGAATTTATATTTAAGTTACTCATTATATTGTCAGGCTTAATGTAAGGAGTGGGAAAAAATAATTATTGAGATAATCACTCAAAGAAACATGGCCACATAATTCAAATGTCTTACATTGAATGTCTGAAATAGGCTTATTGTTTTTTTCAAATGTATTTTTATTCCAGTGTCTTCCTAAAGCTATTGTTTACAAGACAGCGCTTTGTGTGTGCCTTCCTTAATCTGCTCACCTTTATCATTTTTAAATCTCTCTCCCAATCTCGCCTGCCGTCTTTCTCCTCTCAGCTCTGCTCTCAAGGTCAAATGTGGTGTCTTCCATATTTCCGTCTCTTTTATTACAATCTTCATGCAGTCCTGCCGCTCAAATTGCTGCTGGTTTCAGATGCAAATCCTATTTAAACCTGTCACCTGCTGCCACGCTCGCTGTGAGAGGAATGGAACAAAATAGGCCGCCAGGATATCGCAGCAATTTGCAAAATGAGCATGAATAAGTTTTATGGGAAATCAGGGCTTAGACGTGGCCAACCAGTTGACATAGAGAGGAACTTGTGTGCCACTGATGCGTTCCTATCATCATCAGGCTCATTTCATTGCTCAGGCTTGAAAATTGCTATAATCATCATGATCCTGTGGGTCTTAATTAAGTCTGAGACCATCGGTTTGCCCTTCTTTGGCATTCCACTGAGCACATTTGACTTCTGGTTCTCACCCTTCTTCACCACCCTTCCCTGTTTTGCCCTCATTTCATCGCAGCCTATGTTTGTTAAAGCTTGCAGCCTTGTCAATCAAGGGCCAACATCTGTTCTCCTGCGAGGTCCCCACTGCCCTCTGCTGTGTTCAACAAGAAACTGGAGTGTGCCACATCGCATGCAATGCTATCTAATAACACTGACCTCTCCATCTCACCACTCCTGTTACTCCACTCTAGGGCCAGACACGATCCCCAGCATCAAACCACGCAAGCTCACGGTATCACCCCCTCCCCATATCAGGTCATCACATCCTATCATCCTCAGGTCCTGGTCTGACCCTCTTGCAATTCACGCACTCTAACCACCTCACAAAGACGGTTATATATGCGAAATAAACACTGACACAAGCTGCCTGAGAAATATTTAGTTGTAAAACTGATATGAAACTACAACAGAGCATATTTAATAGGATTTTGGTGTGTTTTTTCAGCCGCAGACAATCAACATGGAAAACAAATACACAAGCTTTTTTTTTAAGTTTTACACTCCCATAAGGGTGTTATGTGTACTCAATACATTTATTTGCCACGAGTAATTGAGGAAGGGATGAAATATACTCAGTTTACATATCTTGTTAAAACTCATATTTTTTGCTTGAGTGCTTGAGGATCCAATAATCACTAAAGCATGTGTCACGCAAAAAGAAAAGAAAAGCTAATGGAATGGTCAAAGTTGTCATATTGACATTTAAGGTGTGTTTATTGATTCACGACTTTAAAGACCTTACAAGTTGCTGGTAGCGGTTGGCGGCAGCCTTTGAGTGGCAAAGTTTATTAAATCATTTTTTTCTCAGTCCATAGCTAGCTAACTGTTAACTAGTAAAGATGACAAGGCAGCAAAACATCCTTTCATTTTATGCTATATTTGTAGAAACCCGTTGTTAGATAACCTTCGACATAAGCCACAATTTAACTGTGCGCGCCATAGGTGCATCCAGTACTCAAACAAATAGCACTACACCCCGTAATATGAAGCTACAGCCAGGAGACAGATAGCTTAGTTTAGCATAAAGAACGGAAGCAGGGGAAACATATTTTAAATGTGTTAAACAAACAAGATATTACATTTATTGTTAGAGAGCATCACGGGTGCTGGTAGGCCGCCTTTGGACAGAGCCAGGCTAGCTGTTTGTTTCTACATGTTTTGATGCTATGTTTAGCTAAGCTAACCCTTTCCTGGGCCCTGTTGCACAAAAGTAGAATAAAGAAATCCAGGATAACTGAAAAAGCGCAGGTTGACTTAGTGTGATCCGCTCATCGCGGCTTAATCGGTTGCACGTTTGCCGAACCAGGATAAGTAGGTGAAGCTATGTCAAGCCAGGAGTAGATAGCTTGGATAAGTGCTCGTTCACGGCTTTCTTAAATAGACCACGGTATCGATCACAGATTTACTGATGCACAAATGGAAAAGACATGTGCAGCATACGTTTCACCCGGTGAGCAGCAGCTTCTAATGGAAATTTACGAGGAGGTGAAACATATAATATGCAAAAAGGGAAATACGGCTGTTATCAAACGGAAAAAAAGCCCGACAGACAATAGCGGACCGACTGAATACGTATGGATTTAAAAAAATCTACTTAGTCACTCCACGTTTTTATTGCTTTAATATGCTTGTTTTATGTGTTGGTTTTATTGCTGTAGGTCTATCTGTTTTTATGTGCTAAATGTGCTGGTTTTACTGTAAAGTGTCTTTTAGCCTACCATGTAAAGCACTATATAAATTAAATGTGTTATAATTTAGCCTACTTTGCCATAAAAGTGAGCAGAGGGAATTAATGTTCCTCGGGAAATTTACCCTAAGGACTAGGCTTAATTTCAAACCCTTATTCATAATGCGAGAATATGTTTTACAACCATATGCACAAATATCTATGAGCTATGTCTCATTCTAAATCTACAATTAATGATCATACAGAACAAACATGACTGGGCAAAAACTAGAAAAGTAAGTAAGTGACTTCAATACACACTGTAAGCATATCTGTAAAACAATGTAGCCTGTTATTATTCATGTTTTTTTATTCTCACTCCCAAGCTCGAAGATGACAAGTGACAGCACCAAAATAAAATTATTAAGAAGCTTTGAACACATTCCCACTCCCATCTTGTAAAATACGGACGTTAATTTGGTCAGGTGCCATTGTCGTCGTTATTGACGCTAAAAGTCTCCAACGCTGCACGGTGCGGGAGGACCCCCTTGCAATTCCTGCCATGTGAATAAGCATATTTCCAAGTATGTAAAAACGATCCCTTAAAGCTATAAACTTTTTAATCAGCATGTGGGACGAAGCTAATGGAGGACATAAATTGCACCCTTTGGTGCCTTTTTGGTGTTATTGTTGTGATCCATTTTCAATTCCCTGTCACATTTTTGTATCATGATATATTGGACAGGGACATATTTGATCCCTAATTGCTGACACTGTATTAGAGCATAATGCCATCTCTGGGCCAGTGGTCACTGATGTTTTGTCTCTTCCTGTTGGTGTCAGAGGAAGGTTGACTCAGCAGGAGCCCCCCTCCTGACATTGCTTCGTGTAATATCTTCCTAAATGAGCTAAAAGGAGGGCTGCCTCCCTGTGACTCGGCAGTCTGTTAGGCCCAGATAACACAGTGGGGGGAACATCAATGCTGTCAATTTTTACTCCTCTCTTTGACCTTGGCTCCCTCTGCATCTCTCAACTCACCGAGAGATTCGCCTTTCCCCTCACTACGCACCGGCAGGACCCCACATCTTAACATTTGAAAGAAGGCGACAGGGAGTTTTATGACTGACAGAAGGTTGAGTGGTTTTAAGGTTGCTGTTTATTAAATGTCGTGGTGCTTTAGTGTTGTTGTGTTTTAGGCATCTTAAAAGTGTTTAATAGAAATACAATTGAGACTCTCCATGTTTCGCCAAGACCTGCACTAGCAGTTGGTTATTGAAAATGACAGAACTGCAGAAATTGGAATGCAATTTATATTGAAGGGATCCGTACAATTTGTTTGAGTTAAGCTTGCATGTGCATAATGGATACTGCCTGAGGGAGGTTGGCTTTAGTTTGTCTCCTTTATAATCATCTTGTTTACATTTAAAAAGTTTTGCATTGTTGAAATCACATTTTGTCAAACGTTAATAGAAATGAAAGAATAAAGAAACTTGGTTTTTCCTTTTGCTGTACAGCATTTTACTATCTTTTCAAGGATAGTTGCCCTTCTTCACTTACAGTACAAGAAACAAGCTAGAAAGGCTACTAAAGACTAGCTTACTGACACCTGTTTCTATAAGTCATGACTCTTGCCTTGTAGGTCCCAGCAGTCCATTGAGAGTTTCTCATTTCAGTACTGGTTTGTCTGTCTGACTTTTATCTCTTTAGATTTCCCACATTCTCTCTCCATCTCGCCTTCGTCTAAATCTGCACATGATACAATAAATAGCAAAATGATAAATCTGTGCTGATGAACAATCCGTATGGGTTCACAAAGCCACACACACTTTCCACTGACACCTCCAATATCTGAGAATCACAGGGGCAACTGATTATTCATCATGCCGGTGAGCAATGACAGAATGACAACAACAAAAAAGAGAACAAAATAATTCATCTATAATTTGAATAGTTCAAATGTTTTTTGATACACTTTAATTGCAACAACATTTCTAAAAAAGTTGCTTTGATAATGCATTAAAAAATAAATGAGTGCAGACTACAGGGGTATTCTTGCTTGTAATGACTGAGGTTATTGCTATGGATAGGCCATTTATCAACTGGTCAATCTGGTTGTGGCATGACCAACTCAGATTGCACTGCTAATCTTAGGTTGGTTCAGCTGGTTTAAGATTCTGCTGGTATCTGTGGACTGTCTGGAGACCTGCAAACAATGGCAGGTAAATGGGCTGCCTCATGCTAAGCAGGTGCTGAGGAAGTTGTTATGCCCAGACACCATGGGTCCTCACATTAATTACATTTTTTGAGCCTGCCTGTTTCCCTAGTGCCTACTAATTAGTCTTACTTAGTAGCTGGGCTGATGAAGTTGTTGAAACAGATACAGTGCCTTGCCCGTGATTATGCACTCCCGATAGTTTCCTCTGACTCCTCTCACCTGACCTTGCCTGGACTCTGAGAGGGTGTCGACATTCATACACCTAACACCAAAAGTGTATACTATTACTCTAAATGTCTAGCATGCACACAAAAAGAGTGGGCAGCATTGTGATGGAGGGTTTCCTGATGGGCTTTTGCTTTTTAGCCTGTATTTTCGTTTTTGCATTCAGCAAGTGTGATGACATTTACTAGCGTGTGGCTGTCCATATTGTAGATGGACCCTAACTGCAGGGAGAAGCTGACTTATTCCTCTCTGACTGACAGCTTTAACAGCAGTCTAGAGTGACCCATAAAGAACACCTGCAGAGATAATCATCTAATGTGCCTTTGCGAATAATGACCCTGTGTGATCTGACCTCCATTACCACTTCAACCAGGCGACCACTGCGTGAGTGAAGTTGAAAGATGACAGGTCACTCGCAAGCGTGGAAGCAGCAAACAGCATTGTTGCTATGACAGCCAGGGGACTGATGATCACTTCCCACTGTCCTGCTGTAGGTAATTCCACTGCTTTAATGACTGAATATCAACAAAATCTCAATAACAATGGTACTGTATATCCAAAGCTGAGGGCTGCAGGTCCCAGCTGGTAGCAGGATACCAAACTGAAGCTTAGTAAGAGTGGAAAACAAGCTTTGGTTTTACTTTGTGTACATACATGCCAGTTATGGCCAAAACTAATGAGAGAGTGGGAGAAAAGAGGAGGTGGGGGTGCACAATTTAGCCCAGGGGCCCTAGATCCAGAGAAATCCAGAAACACCTGACAGAAAGCAAGATTACTCAAAGTGAGCTTGCCAGAGAATTTGATTTCAAGCACACCGATATTCTGAACTGTTCACATTTTCATCCTGAAAGTTACCTGTTCAACCCTGCTTCCAGCACAGTGAGGATGAAAGCACTATGGAGTGCACTTTAAGCCCAGTATAAAAGGCATTAATGTCAGCCTACAGATCTCTGGGATGCTGCGTAACCACTGGCACTTGTCATTGCAAAATTGTGGAGGCTTTTCTTTGGCAGCTACTGACAGGCTCTGTAATGCGTTTGAAGCAAAGGGAGGAGTAAATCACTCTGCCCCCGCAGACACAAAACACATGCACACATTTATTCCGCATATTCTTGCTGTACTAAGGCAGCACGTTGCTGTGAAGCTACAGTCATGCTGGCACCTGAAGGGAGACCTTCTCCAAAGAAAGCCACGGCGAGCAAGTAGAGGCACACTACAGTAGCTCTTCTCTGGAGCACTGAGGCAAAATACAAACAAGCAAACCCTTTTTACCTGACCCACTGTGTTTACCCTACAGTTGCTGCAATCTGCGCTGAGAGAGGGGTAAAAAAAAGGAAAAACAGAGACCGTCAGAGAGAGCGAAGAGGCCAGGGAGGGTGCCATGATTGTGGGTTGAGAGTTCAGTGTTCACTTCAGCATCGCAGCAGAGAGGAGCCAGCACCCTACAGTTTACATTTCCTGCAGTGGGAGGTTGGCCATTTGCACTCAAATGTTACATTGGTTTCCCTTCAGTACCAGTGGGAGCGGTCAAGTGAGCATGTTGTTTGCTATAGAATAAAACCTCCTGACTATGGGTTCCATGAGCCCAACAGAGTTTACAGTGAAAGGGCACAGGGGCAGGACAAAGTGGAGGTATGCGAGACAGTGTTTTATCCCAACATAAGCCTGTTGTGTTCGTGTGTTACTCGGTAAACAGAGCGCTTGCCTTGTAGAACACATAATTTCAAACAATTATTCTTTATATTTATGGTGTGTTAGTGAGCTGGGGAGGGGTGAAGGAGCTCACAAAGGCTCCTTTGATTCAGGCTTGTTCCAAAGTCTTTTTTTTTCTCCACACTGCTCCACCTCGGGTCATTACATTTTAACACTCCATTGAAGCCGCAAATTACAATTTTTTGGCAACACAAATGCTCTTCTTGAAGAATTATTTCTCTCGAGACAGAAATTGGCACTTGCAGAATTTGGCTGCCAGAGGTAGGATGCCAGATTCTACAGTCTGCAGGCGTGTTATATATGATAGCCATATATGATGTATATTATTTCTTTGTTGTTGTTGATATGATCCCCTTCATTACAAGGGAAAATACCTCAAAAACTTCTAGTGAAAGTAAAGCTCAGTACAGTAAAATCATACTTGACATGTTTATGAAAACTGGGATGTCTTTGCCCACACAGCTGTCATCGATCAGACCAAAGGGGGCAATAATGAACCATTTACCCACCGAAAGTCTCCGAGACGACTTGGATAAGACTGATAGCTTTTTTCTTACTGTAATTTCTCATTAGAAGCCATGGGAGTAAAAGCTGTTAATGAAAGCCCATAAACAGTAGTTTGAGTGGTGCTCATTTATTTTAATAATGTAGTAAGATTACAGTAAGCAAGAGCTAAATAATTAGAGAGATGGCTGTGACTTTGCAGCTTCATCCACCTCAAAATACACAACCTTATCTCCTACACATTAATTATGTCCATATGTAAGTATTTAGCAAAATATAGTCTAGGGAAACATAATGCCACATGGATTGTGCTTTTCTTCACAGCACATTCACACTTAATGTATTTTTAAACTGTTCCCTGCTGACATTTTTAAGTCGTTTTTTCTCATAATATTTGTTCAGAGCAGCTAGAAATGCTGAATAAAAGATTAGATCAGTGACTAAAACTACTCTGTTGAGCTTTTTTTTTTCTTTTCTTAAAGATAGTGGTCATTGTTAAAAAAAGGACACAGTGCATTGACACAAAGCACAGAAAAGATCACCCAAAATGAGAAATGTCTCACGTTACCCAGCCTTACAGATTAAGGATGGTCTAGTGGCCAGATAGTGTCCAGGCTTTAACACACCGACACACAGACTTGTGCTGCAACCTCAACACAATGAAGGTGATTTCAAAAGCTAAATTTTTTCATCCAGAACCAATGTCCTGATACCAATGTACTGAATAATTCAAATATCTCACTGAGAACACTTTGAATTCGAGTCACTACGTTTTTTGACATTTGTAGAATATGCTATTAGCGTATTTTCCGCACTATAAGGCGCACCGGATTATAAGGCGCACCTTCAATGAATGGCCTATTTTAGAACTTTTTTCATATATAGGGCGCACCGGATTATAAGGCGCATTGAATAGAAGATACTGCAGTCAAACGTTTGACTGGGGTTGCGTTATGCATCCACTAGATGGAGCTGTGCTAAAGGGAACGTCAACAAAACCGTCAGATATAGTCAAACTTTATGAA
The DNA here is from genome assembly GCF_010015445.1 of Perca fluviatilis. Taxonomy (NCBI): domain Eukaryota; kingdom Metazoa; phylum Chordata; class Actinopteri; order Perciformes; family Percidae; genus Perca; species Perca fluviatilis. Next base: position 9,421,034 of record NC_053132.1, read on the forward strand.
GCGTTCTGACAACTCCGTTCACTCCCTCCTTATAACATTTAAATCTAAGTGGTCCGATTAAATAGCGATCGTCTCAACGTGGTCCCTGACATGTTGTCATCGGCTTGTCTGCTACCAATCGAAAGCTTAGAAGCTAGGGAATACGATGACGCCCACATCGATCATGTAGCAAGCTGGGCAGAGAAGCTAGCGGCGATGACAAGTGCGGAAATGGAAAACGCGTTTTTCCGTTGTGATTCGGCCAGAAACTTCAACATTGTGAGGCGAACAGATCGTTTTGGAATATAAAGCTTGGATATTACATTTCCTTGGACTTTTGTGGATTTATGAAAATCAAGTTTTGGCCAAAATACCACTTTGTTGCTGAAAGGACAACGAAATCAGGTATGGATGCACTGTCGACAGCTGCGCAGATTATGGCTGAATTGTTTTATTGTAAATTGTTTACTTTGTAACAGTTGTGTAACTGCTATAAATCATCGTATGCTTTGTATGTGGGCTTAAGTTAATCATTAGAGGCTAAGCTTTCAATTGGTGTGTCGCATGGCTGTATATTTTGAATATTTAATGCTTTAAAGTTATAAAAACGCGAATGAGTGGAAGTTTTATCGAGGTTACAGCGACGCAGTGTCCCGTCAACGGGGCAGTGATCCGAGAGGTTGATCCATATATAAGGCGCTCCGGATTATAAGGCGCACTGTCGTTTTTTGAGAAAATTAAAGGATTTTAAGTGCGCCTTATAGTGCGGAAAATACGGTACTTCCTTTTCCTACAGGGGTTGCATGTTGTCACGTTTAAGCAAGCTTAATACATTCCGTGTTTCTCAACGGTCTGCTTTGGTCCGTAAATGTTGTCATCCACACATGTCCGCAAGGGAGCAGCCCAAAATTTGTGACCGCGCATTTAAATTTACACATACCAAGCATGCCGACGGGGCATGCTCCATCTCTTGTTCCACACTCAAGTCCAGTTGACGGCATATGCACCTCTAGCTGGTTTGCAAAGAAGAAGATAACAAAATGGATCTTTGTTCTGGAGAAAGGATGGGTGAGGAGATCCAACGTCACCTACATTTATATAATTTGTCTGGAAAGTACAGAAACGGCACAAACACTGGTGGATTGGGAAATGTGCATGCATGGAATGCCAGACCAACACAAACCCTTAATTGAAGTATAAATGGACCCGCGTGCACGTCTGCACGACAGGTACAAGTCCACAGCTGTCCACGGACAAGGAACACGGAAAGTGTGTCCGAGCTGTTGGTCGGACCAAAAAACTCCCTGTTGTGGAGAAGCTGCAGCCTTCAGAATGTGATCAACTTTGTGAGTGAGTGACAGTTCGGGAGATGAACATTTCATTTCATCATGAAATGTAAACATTGAAAACCACAACGTTCCGGTTGTGTACATGACCCCCGTAGTCTCCGCACCCTTGCATTTTCCGACTACATAAACATCACTCTGTCCTGCACTGGCTCTGAATTTTGCCAATGAATGAAAATTGCTACAGCACAGCAGATGTATAAGCAACATAATTCTTAGGAGACAGAGTTGCAATAACACAAAAGTAGAGGCCATTGGGGCCTCTTTTCACCACAGTAAAAGCACATGAAAATGCTGTCAAACAATATATTGATTTTGGTGTTATCCTACTTCAGAAACAGAACAACAACAGAAGCCTGTGGCCTGAAATGAACCAAGCCTCACCTTGTCAAATCAATACCCAGTAAAGAAACAAAAAACATAGTTGTGAAATAATCTTCCTGTGTGTGTGTGTGTGTATTTGACAACTGTTTGGAATTGTGTTTTATAGGAGAATAACGTGTGTGTGCGTGCGTGCATGCGCATGTGTTTATTTTTATCTGGTGGTGTAATCATGCTTGTACCCCGTCCCTCTCCTTCTCCAGCCCTCCTCTCTCCCTCTTTATTTATTTACCCTGGTCTCATCCAATCGAGCGGCAGATCAGTCTGTGGAAAGGGCAGCTTGCCAAGGCAGCCCTCTGTGACAGAGCAATGCATTAGGACATTAAGACACCCGCTTCTGCACAAAAAATCAATCAACCACCCCCAGATGCATTAGAGGCAGAGAAGGGCACCTCTCACACCTATCTGAATGCCATGCTGGCTGGCTGTGCAGCTCTGTTCCAATCTCGCTGCCTGTAGCATCGTGCACACCTGGCTGGGCTTCTTTGCCTCACTGTTTTCTATTCATGCTTCCCACCCAGGAGCATAGCTAGCTTTCAAACAAATCATTCTTCCTCATCATGCCTTCTCTATGAGCTGCAAATGTAAGCCTGAACAGCCAGTGTAGTCTTAAAAACCTATTTCCTGAGTTTCAGGAAATGAAAGGGTAGCATATCATTTTCACTCTCTTTCCCTGTGTCTTTCCTCTGTTTGCTCATTTTTCCTCTGAATACAGGAACTATGGAAACTGTGGCCTGTAGATTAAAAGGACTTGCCAAACACCTAAAATTGGATAACATGGCCCGAGGCAAGAAGATAAATATGCTTGTTACCAAGTGTGCATCAAATGTATTGATCCTAATTATGTCTGAACGACAGGGATGCCACCCCCCTAAATGCCACATTGTGAGTACTTGTCCTTATTCCAGTGCTTCTAAACATCCTTGACTGTAAGAGCCTGTTTTCTTTATTTCTTAATCTTCATTTATTAGGGAGTTTTCACTGAAAGCAATGCTAGCTCATGGGCAACTGAGCATTGTTAATGTGCGCTGCTATAATGGCCGAGGATAAGGAACAAAACTGAGAGATTATATGATATCAATTAAATCTATGAAGAGAAATCTTCCAAGATTGAATCAGGACTTTAGACTTGGGTACCGCAGTTATATTATATGGAATTGTCTAATTTACATACAGATTGGTTTTGCCCTGGTCAACACTTTTACCATACAGGTACCATGGCGTATGTGGAAACTCAACGATAAATGTAGATGTCAAAAAGATGTTTCCATTATTTAGTTTCAGCATCAGCTTGGCTTAAATCCTTCTCGTCTTCAGTACTTTCCCTTTTTGCACAATTGAAACATTCTATTATTACCTCCTGGCAGCAAGATTATGAAAAAAACCCTGGTCCAATTTTCATGGAAGTTGGTGGAAGGGAGTAGCAAAGGCCAAGGAAGAACCCATTACATATTGGAGCGGATTTGAATTACGAGGCGGATACACAATTCAGTTTTCACTTTTATTAACATTGCGAGACAGGGCGTTTTTGCAGCATTCATGTGGTGTCGGAATAATTGAAAAAATGTCTTCTCGACTTGGAAAGTTTACACTGCATTAAAATTGTGAGATATAGCATGCCTTGGTGGAGGTCTGTGCTCTCCGAGTGCCCTTCTAGTTAGTAGTCATTTCTTTATTTTCTTTTATTTGGCGACCATGCACCCTGTTTGTATATATTAGGGATCGACCGATACTGTTTGTTCAAGGCTGATACTGATACCGATTATTAGTAGTTAATGAAACCGATATGCAACAATATTTGGAACCAATATGCGATTACAGTGAAAATGAAAATCTCGAAGTCCAAATTAAGATTTTGGAATGTTCTCCAACACAAAACTTTGTTTAAATGCTTTAAGCAATTATTTAATAAATTACAAAATGTCAACATAATGCACAGTAAAAGAACCGAAGTAGAGGGACAGACACAGAAATGTAGTGGAGCCAAAGTAGCAAACTTTTTAATTATTAACTTTATCGGTTATCAGGCAAATAAAACGCTCATACTGATAATCTGCAAACTGCCTAAAAATCGGCCAGGGCCGATAATCGGTCTATCCCTAATATATATTTTTTTTATCCAGTTCAGTGCCTCTTTGGATTGAGGCATTAGTAAGAGCAGTAGTAGTAGTAGTAGTAGGAGTAGTAGTAGTAGTAGTGACGTTTTCTATCTCAACTATCTTAAATTCCATTCTCACCATTTTACCATATACTGCAGACTTGAATGCATTGTAAGAGATTGAGTTGAAGAGGACAGAGAATCAGAGATCAAAACAGAACATGAATAAAACACGGACACACCAGAACTGTGAGAAAACAAGTGAAAAAAAATTAAAAATAGATGAAATGGGAAAATGAGTGAAAGGTAAAGCCAGTGCTAAAGGGAGTTAGATGAGTGGATGTGTTAGCTGGGTACAGCCTGCCTGCTGAATCAACCTGGCAGTAGTCAGTCCATCTAGCGTTGACACCATGTCTCCACAAGGGACTCAGAAGAGCAGTACCGAAGCAGCTCATTAAAAGGAAACCCTGTCATTTCTTTGGGCACATAAGTTTACAAGTCAAGTGTACATAAATAACTCATTTATTTTGAAGTGCTACAGCAGTTTTGCTTAATGAGTAATCCCATCGCACAATGTGTAAAAACTGTGTCTAGAAGTGTATGCACAAAATTATTTAGACACAGTTGGATGAAGACAGGAGGAACTTGAAACTGTATATAAAAAAAGGCTGTCTTCAGATGTGGTAATGTTCCCATATTTTGTGCTAATTGCTCAGGAATAAACTATTATATAAGTCTACATACTGGCCTCATGCTGTATCAAGATATTGCAAAGCAAAGAACAATTAAAGTATGGCTGAATATAACCAACCAGTTGTTATCCACATAATTAATGTTTAACTAGAAGATAAGTTCCTGGTGTATAATAGTTCAGTTTCTAATAAAGACTAGGTTCACTTTTGTCTGGTTGGAAGAACAAGAGCAGCACTTTGCATTCAGGAGAAAGAAAATAACACTGGGACATTATCTGTGGAGGGCAGCCCCATTTAAAAAAAATGAATATTGCTTTTTTCCTTTTCCTCAGCACCGGCACCAGATAACGTCGAAACAAATAAATAAATAAAAGCTGTAAATACCCGTTGCCTGTTGCTCCAGTCATTTCTCTATTACTTTGGCCAGTGGAGTGAGACAGACAGATTTTTCTTGCTCTGAGAAGCAGCTCTCAATTTCTTTGATTAAAAAAAAAAAAGGAGGAATTGGAGCAAAAGAAGGAAATAGAGGATTGGGCGACGAGATGCAGTGACAATGAATTTTGCTAGTGAATTTTGCGGATGCTCCTTTGCATTTTGTCATGTTGTCAGGCTAAGGTTGGGTGTTACCTGTCTTCCTTTCCTATCCTTACTTGTGGCCTGTTCCTCCACCCAAATAATTATGCACACACGCACCCACACATACACATACATACAGTAGCTCCCTTCTGCCACACAGATGGTCAAAAAGACATTACCAGATCACCCCTTCATTAATTTAATGGTTCAAGCAATAAGTCACGCTCTATCCATAGTCATAAAAAAAACACAAAAATGTGACCCCCCAAAAAGCCTTTTTCAACAAAGATCCAATAGCTATGCTTGAAGATAGTGGTTTGGATAATGTGTCTATAATGAATCCAGAATTACATAAACAGCCTGTTTATGAGAATGTGTTTGGTAAAAGCAGTGAACTGGTCATTTGAATAATCGTGGCAGAAAGCAGATGTGAGGAGCAGCCCAGCTTTTGTGTTAAGTGCTTGGCCAACATGCTTCAATCAATTCACCCCTCTGCCTTAGAAAAAAAATGTAAATACCAAATGAATTATCATGCCACACCTGGCTCCACAACTCAGTGATGACAAGTGAAGTAGCTTCTGTTGAGAACAATGCGTCAACTGCTCTATCCATCAAAAATGCTGCACTGGGTGCCTTCATCTGTCACAAGTCATGCTGCTTTCTCACTTATGGTAAATGCTAATGAAGTTAAGTCAGGTGTGCTGCACAGTTTGCATTTAACAGCCAGAACCCTTTTTTCTCCTTTTTTCTCAAACAAATCAGCACCAGCCCATTGTTGTGTATCAGGTACTTCAGTTATGGTTCGTTTGTTGTCCCTGTAGTTAAGGGGTTTATGTGCTTCAGGGGTTAGCTTTGGACCCTCCACATGTAGCAACCGTAGCAACATAAGCTACTCCATAGCTAGATGAAAAATGTAACTACATATCTGGGCTACGGCGACAAAAACTGTGGCATTGGAGATGCCGCTGAAGATAGTTGAAACATTCAGGGATCAGCCCCCCAGGGAGATTTTTTCCACATTTAGGCAGCTATTTGCACTATTTATCAAGCCATTTGCCTAGAAATCTGTACAGCATTAAGGAAAAACATGGTAGTTGCCAAGGAAAAAAATCATCCTATAGAGCCTACATCCTGTTTTGGATCTTTAATTAATTGTTCTCCATTGGTTTTCATCATTCTGAAACCAGAACACCTTTTCACTCCTGCCACCTAAAAAGAGGAAAGAATTGTCCGGTTGCATAACAGAGGTACGGTAGGAATTTGGCATTACCAGGATTACTAATCTTGAAACCAATTTCTGTTATATGCTGGAGTAGAGTTCAGAGAATGAATGTTTAGCTGACAAATCTGCTACATTTGAATCAAAATAATAATAATCTGGACTGCTCTAATTACAAATCAAGGATCCCCAACAATGCTAAGTAAATGTGGTCTTCAATACTCTGAATTGAATACTAAGCCAACAGAAGAACATTTACTCAAGTGTATTATATTTATTTAGGGAATGTCTTAGTAGTAGTAGTAGTAGCATAGAACAAATTGAGAAGGCTTTTGAGAAAACATTCGGGGCTGGAACTCCAAGAAGCCCCTGAAGAGAAGACAATATTATGGAATTTGAAGAAGGGCTCAGTAGTCTGCTCTTTTTCTGTAAACACACATCTAGCAGAGCCATCTCCGCTGCAAGTCTTACGGTGAATGCAACAGTGAATGGAAGGAGTGATTTGTTAAGATTCATCATCTAAGAACCCAGAATGTCTGTACAGAATGTTCTGTCAATCCATCCAGCAGATGTTGATATATTTTATTTTATCATAGGATTCATACTCTGGGAACCATGATATCTATACCACATTTAATTTAATTAAAAAACTAAAAATGTCCACCTCATGGTGGAGTTAGAGGAGAGGTCAGGGTATCACCAAAGTATTAGGATTCATCCTCTGTAGACCATTAATATCTATACAATCCATCCAATAGTTGTTGAGATATTTTGTCCAGACTATAATACTTACTTTATTAGCCAATGACAGATAATAAAACACAATTATTCCATTAACCCCCTACGTCAAGTACAAATCCAGCTTAACAGCTTGAATTTCTCTCGAGTATTTTAAATGTAACATTTTGGAACAGGTTTGCTAATTGGGTTTGAAACATCATATTAAGATCTGTTTAGTCTATATCGACGATGTTTCATTTACGGGATAGTGCGTTGCCGCCAGAGATTCCGCCGGAAGTTCCGCTGGATGTCCCTCATTTTCGGCCAGATGTCACACACCTTCTGCTTTCTTTGTGTTGGCATTCTAAACTCTGGTCGATTCGGGAAACATCCTCCGAGCTAGAACCGACAATCAAATTATATTTATCTTTTTTTTGAGTAAAATTCTCATCACACACTCGACAGCCATATTAATTCCCCAGCTCGCCTCCGTACATGCACGTTTCACCAGAACAAGTTGCTTCCCAAGGCTATTTTGCAGAGGCACCATTACTGTGTCTGACCAGATGTCCCTCACCTTCCGCTTTCTTTGTGTTGGCATTCTAAACTCTGGTCGATTTATAAGGTCTATGATTAACTGCTATTTCCAAGAGGGACTGCCCCTGGGATCTCTAAATCGTTGTTGGGTAATATAGGACATTGGCCAGGACTACCATTCAGTTGGGTTGGGATTAGTCTATATTGATGACGTTTCACTTCCGGGATTGTTCAGGTGCCGCTGGAAATTCCGCTGGATGTCCCTCATTTTGGCCGGATGTCCCTCACCTTCCGCTTTCTTTGTGTTGGCATTCTAAACTCTGGTCGATTTGTGAGCACTGTGGTTAACTGCTCCTCAGATCTCTGCAGGGTAAATCCAGACAGCTAGCTAGACTATCTGTCCAATCTGAGTTTTCTGTTGAACGACTAAAACAACCTTTGAATTTACATGTATTCCACCAAAACAAGTTCCTTCCTGAGGCTATTTTGCAGAGGCAACGTTGCTCCGTCCAGAGCTTAGCGCCGCCCAAGACTCTCCTCCACAGCGCTGTGGAGGAAGGTCTAGCAACGCGAGACTTAGATCTGTTTTTATTGTATTACACCTTATAACATCTCCAGTATAAGAAAAGAAATACAGAAAGTAGAATAACCAGAGGCAACTTAAATTATTTGGCATTCAAGTTGTTTGACTGGAGAATCCGCTGAGCTGCCGATGATAAAAATGACATTCGGTAAGAGACGGGACCAGCTGAGCATGACTTCAATCTAATTCTGTGCCAGCGTCTGTGAAAGTCACAGAACCCAAATGATTCTGTCCAGTGGTCAAAGAAGAAACAAGGGAAATATCAGGGCACAGGCGACTAAGAAGAATCCTCAAAATTGCTCATTGAGCTGCAATGAACTTGAGTGATAGTGTCCACATAAAGGCGTGCTGGACATGTAAGAGCACAGCGATGTCTTTTATTGTCAAGATTCATTTCATGAAGTCGCACCAAAGTTTCCTCCTGCTGTAAGTGATTTCAATTATTTCCTGGGTATGCCAAATACACAAACACGCACACACATTTCTGCAGCTGCAGGAAAACAAAGCAACACTAGTAAGCCTGGCCTTTTGCCATTTCTGCCACGTCTGTAAATGACATAGAATGTTGTATCTGAGTCCCATTAAATGAGATTTAAAGGACAATTCCGGTGCAAAATAAACCTAGGGGTTAATAACATATGTGTACCGAGTCGAACGTTCTCTTGGATCTTTTTTCATGCTAATCGAATGTGTCTCTAGCTTTAAACAAGCTAACGCAAACCGGTGGTTAGCTGCTAACGCTAGCTTTCGGGGCAGATGGTAAATCGCTATTTTATACCACTAACAAGGCTCAAAATAGCATCACACTTCAACAGTAGCATAATGAGGGTCCCTACATGTAAACCGAAGCATGACTGCACAGCTCATGACTGTTGTCCAAGATGGCGCCCTCATGTAAACATGAACACTACTGTCTTTATAATGTAGCTTTTTAATAAACTGTCTGTACACTTACAAAGTTCTCAATGTTTCGGTTTATCTGTACGCATAATGAGCTATATGTGTGTATGTCAACGCTGTATACAGCGGACGGCAGTCTGCAACGTCACAGCGTAAACATACACGGCACTTTCTAAAGCCACGTGGCGTGTTAGCGCGAGGCTACAGTTGGGTTTAAGAAACGTCACACGCGGGTTGGGTTTAGGAAAAGAAGAACCGGTTGGGATTAGGAAAAGAAGAACAGGGCTGGCTTTAGGAAACAAACGTGGAAAGACGTCAATTCACACACAATCGCAAGGTAATGTAAGTCAGTGGAGGCCAAACGGCGTTGATAAACACGCTAAAAAGCGAGTATGCATCTTGATAACACGCCAACAATGGCATACGAATTGGCGTGTCATACATACGCCACTCCATGAGATCAGTCTGGTCCTTATGTTGTGGCTTATTTATGACTACACATTTAGAAAATATTCTTAAATGTATTGAAGGAAGTGCTATATGACTCATGATGATAACTTAAGGAAATCTCAAAGAATTAACTAGTCATATATTTTTGGTTTATACATCATATATATATATATAATATATATATATATATATATTTTATTTTATTTTTTTCCCCCCAAGGCAATAAATCTGAAAGTGATCAGCAAACATAGCTTATAACAAGTCTAACTACACTTATGCCAATTAAAGATTTTCTAAATCTTACTGCTGCTCTTGGCTCAGACACCTCCACCACCTAAGTGGGAGACAGTTCAAGGTTCACCTTCATTGTCATTAAAAAATACGGGAATGCACAAATAAAATGCAGAAATGCAGCTGTGTCCCCTTTATGCCACACAAACACACACACACACACACACACACAAGTAAGAAAAAGACAAAGATGTAATTAGAATAGAGTAAATTAGAGAATATAATTAGAAACAGTTTTTAGCAGTAAATACTTGTCCTATATATAAAGGGAAATATTATACGATTCTGAATACACACACACACACACACACACACACACACACACACACACACAAACACACACACACACACACACACATAAGAAAAAGACAAAAATGTAATTAGAACATAGTAAATTACAGAATATAATTAGAAACACTTTAGTAAGAGCAGTTATTAGTAGCCAATACTAATTCTACATATAAAAGGAAATATACAATTCTGAATACACACACACAAACACACACACACACACACAAACGCATAAGAAAAAGACAAAAATGTAATTAGAATAGAGTAAATTACAGAATATAATTAGATAAACTTTAGTAAGAGCAGTTATTAGTAGCCAATACTATTCCTATATATAAAGGGAATATTATACAATTCTGAACACACACAATTCTGTAGTGCAGGGTTTTTAGAAAACGTTAAAAGTAACCATTTCTTATTAAACACTCTGTTTTTTGTTTGTTGAATATCAGTGTATGAATTGAGAATCCGTTATGGAGTATCTATGATATCCTCCATTAGCCATGTAAGGGCTTTTTAATAAAGGCTGCAGGGGGGATTTTGCCATGCATATCAGGGGTGTGTGTGTGGGGGTCGCTCAGAATCACTTTACAAAGCAATATTTTACCGAGCAGCTTGCATGAAACCTCGCTTTTGTTGGCAATTATTTGCTTATTAATTTTTAACCTCGTCCCAACAGCTCAATAAATAAACCAATGCATTTAATGAAACAAATTGGTTCCATAACAAAAATAACTGGTAATAAATCATTCAAAGCATGTGTATGGATTATACATGCTTCACCCCTGATATTCATTAAAACGGCAGTGCTCAATTCTTAACAATTGCTCAGGGCCCCAAAAGGCATCTGCTAATCAATATGTAGGACTGGATTGTTTTGGGCCCTTGAGGGAAAACAGAGAGTATGTGCATACAATAGAAGTAAACAAATCATTTCTGGCCTTAAAAAAGTTGAACACAGAATTAATGAAGTGCTGGAGCCATGCTGTTTACAGACTAGCTTGCTGGTGGGTAGAAGAGGACAATGAAACCTGAATTTGATGTTCAAGTGGGGAAGGTGGCAATGAGGAAATTAGCTCAGATTATGAAGGTCATTAAAAGAAACAGAACCATCCCTTCAGTCTCCAAAAGCACTCAAATGACTGAACTGAAGCCAAGCGCAGTTGAATTGACTCCAATGTGAGCTTATTATGATAGCACATGGTGAGATGCACTTTCATCATGGGAATGTTATTTGGCTTTTGAAACACACATCATTATATAGTATGACAGTCTCTGGGGCTTCAAGCACAGCAGTCATTTACTATTAAGCTACTTCCACTGTTGTCGATGAGCCTTTCCCATATCCTTCCAGAGCCTCTCATGCTTCGACACTACACAGGTTGTAGCTCCACTGTGATGGGCATTTGTCATTAGCTTTCATGATTGGACACAAATGGTTTGTGGCGGTATTCTGTCATGCCTATGACAGCGCTCTGAGGAGTTTGATGATGGAGGGTCTCAGCGAGGTGTCATGTGTCCCTCTCAACGACCCAAAAGGTAACACATACTCACCGCATCTGCTGCACATACCGCATTATGGACTGTGACAAGGCTCTTAGTTATCACTGCGCTAGGGAATCACATGTCTGTGGAGTTTTCATTAGTTTAGTCACACAGATTTCTTACAGGTAAGGTTCATGAGCACATACATGTATTTATGTGGGTGTATGGTTTCTAATTTCTGTTGTCAGAGTGATACTGTCACAGTGAAGATGATGTTTTGTGCTCATTAAACCTCCCTCTAACTCAGAAAGAAGCCGCAGCTGCACAGAGTAGTTGTTTGGCAGCTCTGGTCCTCATTTATAAGGTAGTCATTAAAACAGCTGGGAAATCAAGTTGAGGTGATCATAGTAAACTGTAATTCAGATAAAAAAAACAAACTTCAATGTGAGCAAAAGAGATAACCTCATATTCTCACTCAGAAAAAGCAAAATGAAAAAAGTGATGTGGTAGAATTATTACTGACATGTCATTCCATGTTTCAATATCCAATAATTCAACTCTACAAGAACAAATTTATGACATGCTCATTTTACACTGTTCAGCTAAAGAGTTGGTGCCTCTCATATCATTGATTTCATGTTCTTCTTCCAGCGCGTCAGTTTATCATGACCTAGTCTCCAACTGCCAGAACTCCTTCCACAGCACTGCGTAGGAGGGTCTGGCTAGTCCACACAGCATTCTGGGATGGGAGAAAAACGTTCTCAGGTTTATTGGCATTTCTTTAAACCAATCACAATCGTCTTGGGCGGTGCTAAACACCGGAGAAAAGCTGCGGTGCCGCTGCAAAATAGGCTCGGAAGGAACTTGTTTTGGTGGATGAATGTGGAGAAATGTTGTTTTAGTCGTGCAACAGAAAACTCTGATTGGACAGATAGTCTAGCTAGCTGTCTGGATTTACCCTGCAGAGATCTGAGGAGCAGTTAAACCAGAGTTTAGAATGCCAACACAAAGAAAGCAGAAGGTGAGGGACATCCGACCAAAATGAGGGACATCCAGCGGAATATCCAGCGGCACCTGAACAATCCCGGAAGTGAAACGTCGTCAATATAGACTAATCCCAACCCAACTGAATGGTAGTCCAGGTTAATGTCCTATATTACCCAACAATGATTTAGAGATCCCAGGGGCAGTCCCTCCTGGAAATAGTTAAAGGGAAATTTCACCGCTGAAAGCTGAATATATCTTTAAATTAGGTCACTAATGTAGTAGAAATGTGAAAAGAAAATAGAAATTGGTGCCTTCTAGGCCGAGATAAGCCAGAAAATGTGTTTTTGGCTCATATGGATGAAAGACACCAAATCCCAGAATGCACTTGCTTTGCTGCTGTATGAGGCCACTCCCAAGCCACGCCTACCCTTTACAGACAGACAGTGAGACGATCAACTCAACAAGTGTGTTTTATTGTCATTTCAACAATATACACGAAAAAACATTTCACCGTGACTCAAGTAGTGTTACACATTTAAAACAAGCTTTTTTTTGTTGCCACAGCTGATACATTATCTGGACTTCTTTCAGCGGATTGATTGATAGCTGTCCTCCAGCAGCAGTTAGCAGTTAGTTGGATACAAATCACCCCATTTCTGCAACAGGCAGTCCGGGGTAACACAGCCCACCTCCACTAGTAGTCTTACCCGGTGACAGCAGGCTGGATTGTCCACAGCAATATTTCCACAACAACAAAAACACAGCACAGCAGTCTCTGAACTCACGTTGGGAGGTTCGTTGAAGTTGGATGTAGTCCAGTTTGTTTAACGAGCGGACGCTTGCAAGCAGGATTGGTGAACAGGTGGCCGGCTAGCGTTAGCTTTCCACCGGCACACTCGTTCAACGCTCCCCGCTGATGAGGTCCGTTTACCGGCCAGAGGTATCGAGCACCACCGCTGGTCTCCGTGCAGTCAAAGCGTCTGTAATAAAGTGGTCTGCATATTCTCCGATGTGTTCCAATGTATCCCGGTGGTACACGTGTGTGGTAGTTTGAATGCACATAATTGTTGTTCTAAAATTTTCGTCAGGAAGAACAGTTTCTGCTCCTGCTGAGAAGCTAAGCGAGGATTCAAGATGGCTGACACTCGTTTTTTCCTCGGCAATCTCCGGAAAAAGCCGTCAGTCAAACTTTTATAGCGTCAAAAAAAATCAAACTTCAATTTCCACAAATAACTAGAAATTCCCTCAGCTATGTATTGCTCCGACCAAGCTTTCAATAAAGTTACCAAATAATAATATTTATATCTAATATCTAATCTAATACCTATAACTAACAATAGCCTTTTGTTAGGAAGCACTAAGTTTACCTGTTAGACCGAAAGAATTATGGAGAAAAACTGTTACAGGCACCTACAACTTCCTGGTTAGCTAACTACATGGGCTAGTTGCAACCAACACAAATGTCCATGAACAGGGCCTTCCTCATTTCCTATTCCCAAACTTCTTTTTATTGTCACTAGAACGTATCGCATATGATGATTACCAGTAAATTCTTCAGTAAAACACTGCAATGGATTTTAACTTTCCAACTTTGGTCTTTTTGGACCTCAATAATAAAAAATAAAAAACCTCCTGGGGGGACAGTAAAGGCCTTTTCTTACCCTTTTCTCCCTGAATTTTTAGCTTTGGCAGAGAGAACCCTCTAATGGTGTCCTTGAGCCTCCAAACGCCTGTCCTTGTGTCTTCGGTGACATATGTCTACACAAGCTAGTCTGTGATGAGCCTCTGTAGCCTCCGGCCAACCAAGAACATAACATGGTAAGACTCTATTTGAAAGGATGAGATGGCAGAAAGTGTCTCAAAGGAAATTTCATTCTCCTCTGAAATGATGAGCAGCAAAATGCAGGACACACAGTCTGCTAGTCCCACCAGGCTGCTGAGGGAATACATCACTGTGGCGCGGCAACGTCTTGAGCATCACTCATGTTTTGTAGAAAGTCAAGAGACCCTCTTGGGAAACTGTATCTGCAAGTGGCTGCTTTTGTCAAGTCCAGGTTAAATGCCATTTATGGGCAGGGGGTTAACAGCCTTTAAGTTTCCCACTAGTTCACAGGGGTGACATCCCCCAACAGATGGCATTGGAACCATGTCAAGCTGGCTATGCGACACAGCGTATGAGGAAAACTAACAAGCAGTGTAGCCATGAGGGAAGATGGGTAAGACACACGACAAAAACAGTTTAGCTAAATGCCAGGATGTGGTCCGCAGCACTCCATGTGATGATCAAGCTTTATTTCAAGTGGCAGCCCCCTGCCCACCTCTCCCTTGATTAATGAGGGGAGAGCAGATGCTATGGATATGGAGCAGAGGGAGTAAAGCAAGGAATGGCGTTCTTATTGGCACCCCACATGGCGACGGCCTTCATTTCCTCACCTTTGCATCAGGCATGTCTTGCTGTGTCCGTGAGTGTGTGCACACTCTGTACACTGTGTGCACGAGCGTCCACATAATTGTGAGTCCGCTGTCTCTCTTTGCATAATTGCGTGTGTGACAATGTGTGTGTGTGTGTGTGTGTGTGTGTGTGTGTGTGTGTGTGTGTGTGTGTGTGTGTGTGTG
The DNA here is from genome assembly GCF_010015445.1 of Perca fluviatilis. Classification (NCBI taxonomy): domain Eukaryota; kingdom Metazoa; phylum Chordata; class Actinopteri; order Perciformes; family Percidae; genus Perca; species Perca fluviatilis. The sequence goes on from NC_053132.1 coordinate 9,436,185, forward strand.
TGTGTGTGTGTGTGTGTGTGTGTGTGTGTGTGAGAGAGAGACAGAGTCAAAGAGCTTGCCAGCTGGGGTTGAGCAAGAGCAACCCTGGGCATTTTATTTGAAAATATGGTGATGAAAACGATGTTAACACATTATATATTTTCACAGCTAGCATTTTCACACAAATTGTTAAGAGCATCATTGCAATTTAGCCATTCTTACAACATCTCACATGTTGTAAGGGTGGCAGCGCTTCAATTGTTCTGCTTGGTTCATCGCTGTAAAACAGAGTGAATGTCCATTGACCAGCCAGGTAACAGATGTGATTGTGAATATATTATTTAAATTTTTTTTTCATTTATAGCCAAGACAGGTATGACCCCACAACCTGATAATCTTTCAGTTGCAGAGCATGAAAAGCACTTCCAATCATGCAACTGAGCCATGTGTTTTACCATACTCCATTATATAGATGGTAGAATGATATATTCCAACACAATTTTTGGAAATAACATGTTTTTGTTTGTATACACACACATTTAGTTGACATATACATACATAATGTGTTTTCCCCACTGAGTAGGAAAGTGGGTTGACCTTATAATGTTCCACAATGTGTCTGAGGGAAATAAGTGAAATAATGAAAAATAAATATCAGAATAGTTTTCTGAGGTGTACATGTGTAGATTGCTATGTTTCAGTTCATGATGACAGGGATGCATTTGACTGGCATGCTGGTGAAACATTTTCCCTCCTGTCACCGAGTTATAAATCACTCTGAATTATTGCCTTTGAGGGCTCACACCTCTTATTGCCATTTCTCGCCCCGGGCTACTCCTTGCTTTTATTTTATGTACTTTTTATCACCGGGCATAAATTAGTTCCTACTTAAGTTGGAAGACAGGCTTGGCCCGCAAAGCTAAGATGAGTGTCCTCCTAAACACTTGTACAGATTTAGAACTCCTTGTCGAGCAAGGGCATCTGAAACGGGGAGTCATATATTAATGATCCTCGCTGGAAGCAAAACAACCACAACGCTGCAGGACAGAAAATAAACTCTCTGGCACATTATGAAGGCAGGAAACAAGTATTTTGTACCTGCTTCCAATTTTAGTGCTGCATATTTTTGCCAATGGATTATTTATGATAAGGCTTAATTTACATGGGGTGCATTTGGATAGGAAGGTCTATAAATACTTTATCAGCCCGACAAATTAAGCAGTAAAACAACCAGCAGCGTCAATACTGTAAGAGTGCTCAGACTGGTCCATAACCAGCTGTTTTGCCCGAGTGGCAAGCGCATAGAGACTGACTGCGTCCTTCCTGAGTTGATCCTATTTTCACGTGTGGAGGTATAGTCGAGCTTGGAAAGGTCAGGTCTAAATTGGGAGCGGGAAACAGACCTTTCAAGGTTTAAGTATCAAATCTCAAAAGTCACTCTAGCAACCTATATGGAGGAGAGTGAGCGCGATTCTCCTGTCCTCCTCACCACCCTATGAACAACTAATGACTCCTTCCGTACAGGACAGAACGGTTCCTGTTCTTTAGAAGTTTACATCTCAGCTGTTTTCCTCTCAAGGTCGCACATTAGATCTCTCTGTTGTGTTGATGTCTTTCAGCGACTGCTTTGCTTTGCAAGTATGAATATGTATGTATACCTCAGTATGCCCTTTTAGCTCAATTACCCACCGATGTACAAATCTCCTAATATAATTAACATGCCGTGAGTCATTGATTTCATAAAAAAAAAATTTTAAAAAAAAAAAAAAAAAAATTTTTTTGGGACCCCCCCCCCAGGAAAAAAAACCCCCCAAAAAAAATTTATTTATTTTTTTTTTTTTTTTTTTTTTTCTCCATTTAATTGAATTTTCTGTTATAGTCCTGGCCCGTTGATATAAATCATGCCTCTCAATCAGTCAAGATAGCCAAAAGACAGCTCCGGCTACAGATGTATGAGAAGGGCTGGCAAGGGGCAAGAAGATGCCAAGATTTATGTGTGCAAGGAAAAACATGACCCTGGGTCTATGTTGCCTGTCAGCAGAGCATCTTTTCCATTACCTTGAGGATTCATAAGCACTATATTTCAGTCAGGGGTCCTTGAACAAATTCAGGACCGACACAAAAAAACCAAATAATTCCAGTGCACTCTGCTATTTTAAAAAACAAAATGCAGCAATTAAAACTTGTTTTCAGCACCACAACAGAATGTGAATGTTGTATCTTTCAAAAGCTGTTTTTTGTAGCATGCCCTTGGGTCTTGTGACGAGTGTGAGTGAGCAATTGTATGTTAAACAAGTATGCAAAAAAGGAACATGATTCATGCTCATGAATGGCTTTTTATTTTGCTCACCTTGTTAATTAAAGACAATAGGCTACATGTTCATGATAGACATTTAACCTATACTTTGGCAAAATTATTAAGTACCTATACTGTAAGTGGTTAATCATTAATTTTCAATAGCAAATACTGATTTAACAAGAGACAAACTCATCCAAAGAGTTTATTAGCGGTGTACTTTTAAGCTGACACGGCCCAATGGGTTAAGGTTGAAACTTTTTTACCTCTTTGTAACTTTGTAACCTCTATCGTTACTGTTCAGAGTTTGTATTACCTCTATGAATCTACACATGGCGGTGGCAAATACAATATAATATAGTTGGATTCTCGTCAATAGTGTTATTTTTAAATCCATTGCAATTTCGGTATTATGCTGTTGGGAGCAAGGACATGATTTACAGACAAAGATCCAGAGACAAAGCCTTGAGGTAAACATGATTATATGCTGAAGCCATTTCATTGTCAACTGTTCAACCAACATTGAACAATTGTAGTTTATTGTGTCATTTCTGTACTCTGTAATTCAAGGTCACTTTTATAAAAAAATTACTTTTTGTTATATTTGCTGAAACTGTCACTATACCCTGATAGTAGCACATAAGACAGATATGTGAAAAAAAACATGTTGCTCTCGCTCGCCCTCTGCTCATTTGCATTTACAAGTTTTCACTGTACCCAAAGATTAACAACCAATTAGTAGATTATAAATTCTGTTTATGCATTGCCTATTTCTCGAGCCAAAACCAAGCAAAGAAAAAATCTCTCATTTTTCAGCTAAACGGCTGAAAACGATGTTTCTGAAAACATTTGATGCGAGAAATAGGCAATGCAGTAACAGAATCTTGAATCCTATTTGATCAGAGCTGCCAAGTTTTACAGTTTGACCACAGTTCACAAGCAGTCATTGACACTGCCTTAGAGACTCCTCAGCTCTGATTAGTTGCTTTCCATATGCCATTAGGAGCACCAGGAAGAGGCAGAGGAACATGATTTTTTATTTTATTTAGTTTTTATTTATTTTTTAATCACAGATGATCTGATTCATGTAGTCTGTTATTATCAGGATATAGTGACAGTTTGAGCAAATATTACATGTTTTATGAAAGTTACCAACCTTAGCTTTAACCATAATCAACAAAGAGGCTCTTTGCTAAGGAAATGTATTTAGATGCATTATCTGATCAAGGCCACGGCTTGTTAGCAACAAAGAAAGTCATATGCCTGCAAATTGAATATAATCACTCAACCAATCCCAGCCCTCATACACACCCCCTTCTACACATATCAATGTGTGCCCAGCGTCCAATCCGGTCTCAGTGTTCTTCAATAAAGTCCCCTCTGACAAACATGATGGAGAGCCACTCTGCTTCAGAGCGGGATATACTCAGAAAACGACTTGATGATAAAATATTGCCATCCTGGCAGTTGACTTGCCAATCCAAATTAAAAAAGTTAGAGTGGCCAGGTTTATGCTGCACCCTTCACTGCCGCTATATTTCACGCTTTTACACCTGCTACACACTCACATACTTACACACTTCCCATTTCTTCCTTCCAGTAAGGGCTGCAAAGCCAAATAACCAAATAAGTAGATCTGGTAAGGCCTTTCATCTCTGGAGATTGATATTTCATCCCATCCCAAAAACTGGTGAAATGCTACAGTGTGTAGACTCCATCATCAACCTATAAATATGAGATGAATATGAGATATACAGTAGTGACCCACAGCAAAGCTTTGACTGGAGGCAGACTCATAGTAGGGTCCTCCTGAGTCTGAATACAATATTCCTTATAATGCACAAATATAGATTTTTTGACTTTAAGTATAGAGGATGTTGCATCTTACTTTTTAAACCTAGTTTGACTTGCTTTACCTATTTCCCCATTGTTTCTGCCCACCTGAAGTCCTTGCTTAGCTATAATAATAATAATAATATTAGAATATTATTTCATAGGCTACATGCAGTTTAAAAAAAAAAAAAAAAATTATATTCGGGTTAAGGCAATACCCCGATTTCTCAAACGCCATGTAAACACCTTACCCCGGTTAAAATTGGAGTTCTCAATACCCAGTCCATCTCCCGGGGCTGTCAACGCTGTGTCTCGGCAAAAAAGTGGAGGGACCGAGCAGCCCCCGCTGCAGCCGTTGGCTGACGTTAATGTTAATTACCTAATGAAGTAAGTTTAATAATTCCACCCAACACTGGTTACAAATAACGTTATAATGAGCCTAACAAGTTGTCAGACATCTGGCAGGAACACTGTGCTGTCCTACGCTGTGACAAGAGTGTGTGAATGAAACATTAAGTTGTCAAATTTGACTAATTTAGTGATAAGTCTGTGTAATTTTGACATAGGTCAACAGGAAGAAAAAGCGTTGTGCGTTGGCAGAACGCCACCTACTGTACCGGAGGTAGAGTTACTCCTGTCATTCTTCCCATTCTTCCCTGCTCATGTATATGGGGAGAACTGGCATAACCCGGTTATTCACTTACCCCGGTTACTGCTGTGCATGTAAACGCACTAAATGAGCACACAACCAGCAATGGAACCTTGTTTACCTTGACACAAGTTTCTTCTGGGTTGCCAGGTCGCATTGACAAAATGGTATGTGTATGATCAGAGGTATGCACATTCAGACTCTGAAAGAAAAAAAGCACATCGCCAACAAGAATGTTTGGCGTCTGTCCACATCTGCCATACACAGTCATCCGAGTTCAAGCTAAATAAATGAATCCGCCCACCCAACAGTTCATAGAATAAAGAGCAATAATTCCATTTTAAAAACCTGATAATTTTACTTATTAAACACTTATCCAAAGATGTTTCACTACGGTATCTTCAAGTCAGGGGTGGTGATGTTTACTTTTAATAGCATGCAGTTTTATAGCTCATAGGAATGAATCAAAATCTGTAAACTATGTGTTCTCTTTTTAATATACTTTTTGAGTATGTGGGTTGAGTTTTTTTTTTTAGAAGCTACACACCTACATGACATGCAAGTCAAATATATTTCATCATATATGTCACGATTATTAAACAAGGATTTTAATGCCTAATAACAGTAGTGTCAATAACGACCCTTCAAAGTTCAGTCCAAATTGTTTCCACTTCCATTCCAATCATAATAGAAATAATTTTATTATAAGGCGTAAGTTAGTAAGACAAATAGTTTTCCTTTTGAGACACCGAATATAGACCTTCATCATGGGGGAAAGAGTGTCAGAGAGTAAGAGACGAGAAATGGTTGCTATCAAAGTAATTGCAAACTGCAGATTGTCCTCTTTGCGCATAAAGAAACTGGTCGTTCAGCAGGGGTTGAGGTCAGTGAGAATTGCATTCACATGAATTATAAGATGGACTACTGAACCGTCTCCCTCTGTCCACCACATTTAAAGCGCCGCTGATAAGGTTTAACGGTGTTTTATTGTGCTGGGAGGCCATGCAGTGGTAGAGGGAGGAGAGAGCTATGACTTTTCACTGATGTTTTATATCCAATTATCTTCATGCTGAGTGGAGGGAGGAATGGCAAACACGGGCTAAATGGTGCGTTTCATATGTGGTCAAACTCAATTCTAACCTCAGGCTGCGAATATAAGCTGAGCATGTGCTTCCTCGTCAGGCAGTTACTTTTTTTGTATTAGCTGATGCACAAGGATAGGAAGGCGACCGCATAGCTGTTCCCTTTCTTTTCAAACCAATGTCAAAACAGCATGTTGGTATTTAGTAGCCAAATTTGTACCAATGCTCAAAAGGTATCATTGTATTTTGACTCCGTTCACGTGGGTAAGCATTGATAACTCTTTAAGACATTACAATGGATCTATCACAACTTTTCTATTATTTAATGGGTCACCTTTTGTGCAATGACATGGTTGCCTGTCATATCCCTACAAATGTCTTGGTTGTTTTTTACATCTGTGTTGCTGCAGAATTGATAGAGTCGACATGGCATAATAGCTGGATTTATTACCACCTCTTCGCCTCAGGGATGATCAAGGTCACATCTGCATGTCTGACAGACGTTCAACAGTCTGCTCTGTTCAGATGCAACACAGAACCTACTATATATTGTATGTATGGATATATATGTCTATAAAATAACTAAGTACATGTATTTAGTTATTTTATAGACATATACAGTATATCCATACATCCGTGTGTAAACAATAACGTAGTTACAGTGCAAGTAGAAAATGCAAGATAAGGCTTGGTGTGCTATTATGTACGGTTAGTATATAAACAACAGAAGAGATAAATGTTACAGCAGAGTGATGGCAAGCAAGTAAACAGAGTCAAGAATGATACAGTAACAAAAGAGAACATATTGTCAGCTGGAGAATAGTACTCCTGTACAGCTGAAATGAACATAAGCGAAAGAGGCTAGTCCTCTCAAGGCCAAATTTCCAACATGAAAAGATAATAGCTATGATTTTTTTTTTCCTCTGTTTAATTTCTCTATGATTTTCAGTTTAATAAAACCACGAGGAACAGCAGTGGAATAAAAACAAAATATATTTCCACACAGAAAAGGCAATAACCTGAGAAAATAACCATCTTAAATGAAGGTGAGGTTCTGAAGTAGCACAGGAGTTATGACGGCTCTCCGCTGAATCGTTTCTAGCATGACAATAAACTGATAATGGACACTACTCAGCTATAACACATCACACTTAATTGCTTTATATTGTATGTGTACAGACCTTATTTTTTTCTCTACTTACTGCAAAGCTCAAATTAAAGAAACAAAAGTGTCATTAGTGTCATGTACTGTAGAAGTGTCATTATTATGAAAGTAACTGTCAAACATTTCATGTCAAAGGAAAAACTCAAAGAACAAAATTACACCTAACTGTAATTAATTTAAACAGGAATGAAAGGCCTAAATAAGCTAAAAATAAGTTTTGTTTTGGAGTTTGTATTATTCTAAATGTTGCCACTTCATTTTTAAAAGCAACATTTACTGCAAATGCATATTGGTTTGCTGAGCATTAAGGTAGTGACAAGATTAGTCTTTTAATTAATTCCACAGGGGTTGGCTGACTGAACTACATTGTATATTTGACATTACATTCATTTGGCAGTGCCTTTTTTCAAGCTACTTCTAACATTTAAGAGCATGTTCTCTACTGTGCAACTGCTTAGAATCTTTAAAAATAGAGGTTGAATGCTGTGTTGATTACTAAAAGTGCATTCAACTCCAGAGAAAACATTACAAAAAGATGTAATAATTTGCAGTGCAAATGATCTGTAGCTCAATCATTTATAACCTTTAAAGGTCTCTGGTGCATAATCAGCAGTGTTTTTTTTTCTTCACATTTTGCATTTGCTTTCTATTAGTGTAAGCATTTTCTATTGTGTAAATATTGCAAAAATACTTTGTTTACTGTTAAATGTCCCCCAGCAACTCTCAAGTTTAAAGGGATAGGGTAATTGTCTATAGTCAGTGGATTACCTACAGTAATTGGCAGTTGGCACGCCTCCAGTTTGGAGAAGCAGGCAGTCTGGACACAGAAGCTAAGCGATGTTCTGCTGTGGACAGGGGTAGCAAAACTTATGTTAGCCACCTAAAAAACACAAATCAAAATCAATACTAGCTTAAGACCTTAAGACACCTAAGTGAACGAACGCTATAGAATATTTTACTGCTTTACCTTGCTGTGACGGGACACTGAAGAAGTTATGCTCTCTTCAGAGCTACCAGACTCTTTTGAATAAAAATAGTAATTTAGTGAACACCAAATTCACACAATAACACAAGCTAACCAATCAAGACAGCGAGGTAAGATGACTGATTTTGTCGAAGGAGTCTGGTGGCTTTGAAGAGAGTATAGCTGGATATACTGTAACCCCTTCAGTTCCCCGTCGAAAAGAGTTCTTTGAAAGCAAAGTAACACAGCAAAAATATTTTATACATAGCGTACACTCAAACAAAGTAGCCAATAAAGGTTTTGCTGCTACCCCGGCCCACAGAAGTACATCGCTTAGTTCAAGTCACCTTATAAAAAACTACGTAAAAGTCTTAAAGTATCTGAAAGTCTTAAGTATCAAAAGTAATATTCTGATAATAAATGTACTTAATTATTAGATTGTAAAAGTAAAAAAACCAAAACTTTATTTTGGCTTCCTTATAGTAAAGCATAAGTGTTTCCACACCTTCTTAAAAATCTAATTTAAAGTTTTTTTTCTGAGGAAGAATCTTTCACTCCAACATACGAAAACATTTCTTGCTCATCTTCATCACCACCCCATTCATCACTGTCGTCAGGGTGGTCATCGTCTGCTACATTGGTGGCAGAGCCTGCAGCAGGTGCTTCCATGACGCTATCTGTTAATATGCTTCCTATTCTTCTTCTTTAGTTTTGGCCTATGGTTTTGGCGCTTGGCAACAAACAGGCATTATTTCACCAACTCGAATGGAGCATGCATTAACTTGCAATCTAGGAGCAATGATTTGCACACATTTCTTCTTATTTTATATTGTAGTAACAAGCAACAAAGATGCTTAAGGGAAATGTAGTAAAGTAAAAGTTTCCAGAAATATAAATAATGAAGTTAAATACAGATACTTGAAAATTCTATTTAAGTACAGTGATGAAGTTTTTGTACTTTGTTACATTACAACACTGCGTGTCGGTAATCGGAAAGCCATCTACTGTGGGTAATACACTGACCAAGCAGAAGTACCTCATTCAACCCCACTTCAAAGAATCCAAACAGACACCTTAAGGTGGAAGGGGACATAAAACCTGGGTGAAAATCTGTCAAAACTGCTCTGCTCCTCAGAATGTTGGGGTGAACATTAATTTTACAAAACAATGAACGTACAGTGTATCCATGTCCTTTACATAAAACACATTCAGATTCAGATGGCTGGAAAGGGAGGCGAGATGCAGCATTGACAATCTGGCAGAATATGATTGGAAATGAGACTAGTGAAGGGCTGATGAGGTAAAGTGGAAACAAATGAGTAGGTGAACGTGAGAGTCAGGTGACTAGGACAGGTGGGAAAGTCTGAGGGCATCTGGTGGATGAATGGAGAATGGCAATACAGTGGGAATGGGCTAAAGGGAGGGACAGAATGGGGAAAACAGGACTGAGGCAGACTTTGTGACATGTCAGCTTAAATTCGGTTAGAATGACATTAAATGAGCAAAAGCACTATTAGAGCAAAAAGCATAACAGCATAGCAGATTCCTACATTCAATTCAGACACTTCAAAAGACAAGTGTAGATAGCATACTTATAAAGTTGAGATTTTTTTGGAGAACTACAAACCAGTTTTAAGGCATCTGATGCATTGTTCATTGTACAAAGAATGAAGGTTACAGGTGCACCATCAGTCAGAATAATGCACTGTCAAGGGTAACACATTCTTCCTTTATCTACTTCTTTAACATCACAACTTAAAATGTTTCTTTCAGGGCTGTGGATGCACTCCTGCAGGCTTGGAAATAGTTGGTTTGAGAAATGTTACAGCAATGCAGAAATGTATGCATGCCTGTGTACAATAACAGCTGACAGAGTGCATCCTGGGATTGTGGTGGCTTTGTGGACTTGTGCTCTCATGAGATGGAATGCTTGTCATGTTTCTGCCAGATATTGCCTGCTTGGGCAATAGAGCAATTGAACAGACAAGAGCAAAAAAAATGTAAGAAGTGAAAATGCAAATGCCATGTCGTGTCCTGCTGCCACACACAGCTCTGATTACACCAAGTGGTATGGATACACATGGGCAACACAAACCAAAGTTGACTCACTATAGTTTTGCTGCATCTTGTTACCATTGCACATTCGTTAACAGCCTGGTGGCAGTCAAACAATGCTTCTGATTTCCAATGTTCTGTTTCCAGTAACAGCAAGAAGCTTTCCTTTTTTTCCTGGCCAACAGACAAACTTAGTGACTAGCTGGGGAAGAAAGTGGAACATGTAGCACATACTGAGTCAGATATTGTTCCCAGAAGTTGGGAGAAACCAAAACAGAGCTAAAAGGAGAATGAAAATTGGACTCCAAATAAATGCTAATGTTTCTCTATGTCTGCTGGATGTGTAAATTGGCAACTTGCTGCATCTTGTTACCATTACGAATTCTTAAACAGCCTGGTGGCAGTAAAATAATGCTTCTTATTTCCAATTTTCTTTTGGCTGATGAGCAAAATATCCCCCCCAATATAGGTGTAAAAAATATTTTATATATATATATATATATATATATATTACTAGCTATATATATACATATACATATATATATACATATACTATATATATATACACATATATATTATATATATATATATATATATATATATATATATATATATATATATATATATATATATATATAATCTGTCACCCTGTGAGCATTTCCCAGAAGTAGCACTGAAATGTGCATGTTGTTACTAACATCATGATGAAGTAGTTCAAATTTGAAATGCAGTTTGAGATTTGCTTCACTAAATATGCAATTTGAACATGATGTTACGAGTGATGGACATATGTAGACCCCAGTGTTTTTTTCTTCCTTTTTTGTGCTTTCTTTTCAGCATGTGTATGTATTTGCAGTTTCAAAATAATATTGTTTGGTTACTAAGCCTAAAAACAAATACCATTCAGCATGCGTTATGCTGTAGTTCACCAGAAGAACAACGAGTGTCTTGCTGAAGGACACTTCACAGCTTCAACCCTGGCTCCGTGTGAATCACTGTCTCCTTCATCACTTCACAACACACAGTAGCTTACTTTTCAGACGTTCTGAAAAGGCAGCTGTCTATAGAGCAGTGAGTTCCTCTCAGCTTTATTGAGTGTTTCAGCATTTTTCAGCTTATTGTTTTGGTCCACATTCACCTTTTTAAATCAACTATTTCCAGCAAAACAGTTCTGATAAACCAACTGTACGCTGCCTGCGAGCAACAAACAGCCAACAGACAAACTTAGTGACTAGCTGGTGAAGAAAATGGAACGTGTAGCAACTACTGAGTATTGTTCTCAGAAGCAGGGGCGTAGCACAAAATTCTGGGCCCTGTAGAAAGACATTCTCTGTGGGCCCCTCGCCGTATCCACAGCTATTCATTCTAGCATTGTTTTGGGCCCTCCTCACATGAGGGCCTAGGGTACTTTTGTTGTTTTTCCATTACATTGTACCTGCTTGACTCACCTCGACTTTTTTGTTTTTCCATTATGAAAAAAAGTACCTGGTACTAGCTAAAAGGCACTTTTTTAGTACACCTCCGTTGAGGTTCCAAGAGAGCTGAGGCAATACCAAAAGGTGACGTAAAAACCTGCAGACTACTGATTGGTCAGAGAGAATCGTCACTAATCACTGCGTCATCAATGTTAGCAACCGCTAGTGACAGACGGGGGTGTCCTGAACAAACCTGCCATTTTTAAATAGTTTAGCAAGCGGTGTTTTTTTTTTACTTATTTTTTATTTAGAAAACAATTCAGATCTCCTTTTACAGCAATTATTTCCACTCAGAAACAATATCCTTTACAAGGGGTCATAACATTTATATGCTCTTACGTACATGGTCAAGTCCACAGGAGAATATGTTCAGAAGTACAAGGAAGAGGAGAGATCAAAAATAATTAAGAACATTGAAAATATACAATGTAAACAGAACAAACATCGACTTAAAACAAAACATGGGTTGTATACAAGTTCACCTGGCAGATATAATCAGGGTTAGTTTTAATGGACCTCCATCACCGTCATTAATGGTGCCCATCTTTCAATGAAAAGTTCCCTCTGTAATCTCAACGAATATGTATTTTTTCCATAGTGTAAATATTTCTTAAAATTGGTAGCCATTCAGCTTGGTTTGGCGACACCTTTTTAAGCCATTTTACTGTAATTGTTTTCTTTGCTGCTACCAGTAATATCTGTAATAAATATATATTTTTCTTACTGTGTATCACAACTGGTTTCATCCCTAGAATTGCTATCAGAGGGTCTCTTATCAGTTCAACATTCAATACTTTATTAATATATGTAAAAATGGATTTCCAAAAGTTGTCTAACAATGGGCATTGCCAAAAAATATGCAAGTAAGAAGCCATTGTCTCTCCACACCCACTCCAACATTGACTTGATTGATTCGGATTCATTTTAGCCACAACTTGTGGTGTTCTGAAAAATCAGTTTTTTATCTTCCATTGAAATTCCTTCCACAAATTGGGGTTTGTGACTTTGTGAGCCTGAATACATATCTCCAAGCAAACGTCCTCACTTATTTCGAGCTGTAGCTCCCTAGTCCACTTGTCTTTCACATAAAATGAATAATCTTTTGTCATTGAAGCAATGATTCTATAAACATTGGTTATTGGTTTCCTCATATGTTCTCCATCCTGAATTTTTAATAAATACTGTTCTAAAAGGGAGGGCTCTATTAATCTGTTCCAGTTTGGGTGTTTGAGTATGAATCTCCGTAATTGTAGATACCTGAAAAAAATCTGTTCTTGGTAATTTAAAATCTTGTTCGAATGATTTTAAGTTGTTATTACTAAATAATTGGTGTACGTAATGAAGGTTCAAAAGTTTCAAATTTTTGAATCCGGTAATGCGGTGAGCCCTCTCCAATATCACCGGCGGCTACACACTCAGATTTTCGGTAAACCATTTTTCCATAAAGGCGTAAGAATACGTCCCTTCCTCTTTCTGTGGTATGCCCACGATTCTCATGTTATTGCGGCGGCTTCTGTTTTCCAGATCATCTGCCTTCATTTCCAAAAACTTCAGCTGTCCTTCCAGTGCACTGACTTTTGTTTGCAGAACGCTAATTAAATCCTCAGCCGAGGATACCCGTTCTTCAGCCTGTGTGATGCCCGTTGCATTCACATATGTTCGCCTGAACATCCTTGATAGCCGTTAACACACCGTATGGCGCTACTTTAAATGATTTTACAGCGTGGTGCAAGTCATCTTTTATGACCATCAACGTGGCAAAAACTAAAGAAATGCTGATTGACTTTAGGAAGAATCCCCCCACCCTCGCTCCGACCCTTATTAATGATTGCAAGTAGTGAAGCAATACAAATACCTCGGTATTATAATAGACGACAAACTCACCTTCGAGCCTCAGGTTGACACTGTCTGTAAAAAAGCACACCAGCGTATGTTTTTTTATCGTAAACTTCGCAATTTTAATGTCGATAACACTTTTATCGACATCGTTTTATTGTTGTTTTATTGAAACTATTCTTTCCTTTGCCTTTGTGAGCTGGTTTGGGTCCCTCACTCTTAAAAACAAAAACAGGCTGAAATACATTACTAAAGTGTGTGGAAAAATTTCCCAGAACTCTCTGACTGACTTAAAATCTCTATATGAGACAAGGACCCTGAAGAAGGCCCAGTCAGTCCTGGCTGATATAAGCCCCCCCCCTGAACAACTACTTCATGTTGTTGCCGTCTGGCCGCAGATTCTGTCTGCCTAAATGCAGGACAAACAGACACAAAAACTCTTTTGTTCCTGCTGCTATAGGTTTTGTTAATAATTCAATGTGAGATGTGGACTTCTGTGTAGTATGTATTTACTTGTGTCCTCCATCAAGAGTGTCTGTTGTCTGTATGGCTTATGTGTTGTTTATGTTGCACTTTATTTGCTGCAAAACAAATTGCCCCTCGGGGATAATAAAGACTCCTTGACCTTGACCTAATTTCTGTATGAAAGTCATGTTTGAGGGATTTAATGGCTTGCATAATATCGGCGCTGGTTACGTCGTTCACCTGCGCGCTGTCCGTGTCCATCAACATGGCGTCTCCTTCACTGTGTTCGGGTTCAGAAACACGGTCCTCGCTAGCTTGAAAGTCCAGAGAGTTGAGTGATTTCTTAGGCCTGTTCTTTGATGCTCCCCTGGGCATGTTTAACTTATAATGACATTAGGTTGACTTTAAATAGTTATAGGATAGCAGTTGGGCGGTTTTGCAGCAATTATCTGAAGTTCAGCGACGGAGCGGGGAGAAGTGCTGCCATTCAGCTCGACGCCATACCCGGAAGTCCAGCCAGCGTTTTTTTTTTGCTGCCTCCAGCTTCTTTTGAAACAAAATTGGTCTTCTGGCTGTGACAACAGCCACATGCCGACAATCAAAAACAATACACCTTCGACGTTCTGTGTGTGTGTCGCGTTAGGTCACGGCAGTTTCCTGCGATGTCGCTATGACGACTGGCCGAGTCGAGCAGAGCTGGTAATAGTGGGTAAGCACCATTAGTCCCATTTCCACCCCCAGTCTGACACCCCTGCTCAGAAGTTGGTAGAGAACAAAACATTGTTGCGCTTGTTATGATGATGCCCCTAAGTGGCCAAAGAAATTAATTAATGCATGTGACTTCTCCATAGGCATCGCCTATGGTAGCCACTAGCCTGTGCAGCTAGCTAGCCACAAAGTTTATGCATTTTTGTAACTTGTCTTTGCTGTGACTTGAGTCTACAAGGTAACTTTAAAGGGGACACACTTTTCAGTGCTTGTGCACATGTATTTGGATATCTGGAGTTTCCCACCGACACACAAACTCTGACACCCATTTAGCAAGGGCGTTGTCCTGTGTGACTTAGGTCTTCCCGCAATACTGAAACTAATTGGCATGTGAATAGAGATGAAGGGTAGGGTTTGTGCTGTCCCTGTGGAATGTTACCTGTGTGAGTAAACAGTTTTATCTTTCATCTAAGTTATGTAATTATAAAAATCAGCAGTGGACACATTGGAAAGTGCAAATTATAAGATTGCTGTCAATATTTTTGCCATGCTTGGATGACAGAAACCGAAAAATACATGATATATGTATCCTTTTAATGGCTCCTACGATTATTTTTCATTTGACTCTTGCTTGTAAAAGTGGTTTGTACAAAACTGTGGTGACTGGTAAATGCAGTAATTGCAGATTCTGGGGGGCAACAACTATTAAAGAGTGGCAATTCTATAAATTGAATGGCCACAAAACGTTGAGGGATACAAATTGATGTCAGAAAATCAATGATAAAAGGATTTTTTGGTTTGTTCTGTTTAGCAGTCAAGATGAAAGGTTGCAAGCATTGCCGCAAGCATTGTTTTACCTTCTACATTTTCTGCTATCACTAACCACTATGGCAGTCAAAGCAGGATGGATAGTGTAATTTTATTAACTGTTATTTCCTTACAGCACCCTTTTACTCTTACAGTAAGTGCACCTATTGTATGTCTTTTTTGCCAGCTATTTACTGATATTTCCTATTATCACCAGTATCCCCTTGACACACACACACACACACTTAGTTTTTCTTATCTTCCTATTCACCCATTCAAATGCATTGTTGAGAGAAAACGAATGAATTATTGTGCATTTTACTTTGCTACATTCATAGATGATGAATGGTTCGGTGAGTGATTCCATTTTGTAATGGAATGCAATCCTTTTCCAACAGTTTGTGCTTTAATTGCTTTCCTAAATTGCTTTTCTTCATTCATCATTGTTCATCATGTAATGAAATGTGCTGTCTAATCAATTAATTATCCTGTGTAATTATTTATTAAAGCTTGATTGCATTTCCTCAGCAACACTGAAGAAACACACTTGTCACGCAACTGAGGAGAAATAGTTATTAGCTATTGAAAGAGAATATTACCGTGTGTGGAGATGAATTAATTGAAGGAATTATGCAAATGACATGTTGAAATTTCACTTCACACATCAGTTAAGCATCTATCTATCTATCTATCTATCTATCTATCTATAGCAAAATACATTTAACCACACAAATGTAAGGAATATTCACATAGTTACAAACATATTTGAAAACTTTAATTTATAGATGAAATATAATTATTCAAAGTGTTTCTCAAATTATCATAACTGAAAATATGACTACTAAATATGAGATGTTTTATTACTGTGTTTACAAACATTACTGATGTAAACAAACATTGAACAGCGTTAGAAAGTTGCTGTGTGGCGCTCAAGTCCCTGTTCTGTCAATCATTTTGGAAGAGACTGGAATTTATTTGGTAGTGCAAAGCTTTTGTTCACACTTGCAATACCTATTGCCACTTAAAGACCAGGTCCAGGGCAATCAAACCTGTTAAACCTGAAGACACACCTGCTCTGTTCATGTGAGCTGAGGCTGACATAACGACCGACACCCTGTTGTTCATAACAGCATGCGAGTGTCTGGAAGGGTGAAGGCGTGTGTTCCCTACTCTCCCCTAAGAAAAAGTCTACACTTTTCTCTCAAACGGACAGAGAGGCGACGCTAAAAGCCAAAAGGTAAGATCGTTACTCGCTTTCTCTACTCTTAATGGCCATATACCATTTCCTTTTCTAGTCGCTTTCATGGCCGAGGAGGCTGATGGAATTTCATTACTTATGATTGAAAACCAATGGAGTTTTGAAAGCAGAATGAGACGGAAAGGTGCACTCAAAATGCCAGTATACTCTCCAGATGCCAGCAATCTAATTTACTGTCAGTGGTAATAAATGTGGAGCCACCGGATGGCACAGATAATATGTTATTTCACCATCAGGGTTATCACTTAATATCTGATAATGGCTGTGGGGAGCAATTGTATCCGACAGTTAAAACAGGGGGCCTCAACTCCTGGCACGAGAAATGATCATCAGTGTGGAAGAATTGTTCATCTGTCAAATCAATGTGACTTCACTCAATATAGTTTTCATAAAGGGAGTTAAGTTTAGGCTGCAGTGTTAATGATTCACACTTGGACGATGACTTTTTCTTTAATGAAACTGAACAGTTCTGCATATCATATGTTCTGTTCTTATTTAAAAGGACTAATACATATGGTAAAGATATATTCATCAAACAGATTCAGAAGGGTACAGTGGCCTGTCTAATTGAATTGATTTTACATTTAGATTGCATTATTCTTCTATTATTCATCGTCGTCTATGTTTTAAGGAAGTGTTTAAAGCAGGAATGTAAACTGCGTCAATTAAAACACTCCTATAACCAAAGATGGCCAAACAAAAAGCCTAGTAAGTGCAATGAACAAATGTTGACTCATAGCTTTCACTGATATAGACAGAGCTACAAAGTCAACAAACAAAACAAAATCACAGCATTATGACATATTGGACACGGGATGTTGTTATTGTAAACAAAAGCCTGTATTGTGAAGCCTGAGAGCGTGGGAGTCGACACATAATGTGGTTCATATTATTCCCTGTGAAAATTCAGCTATAGTAAAACTGTGGCGCACACAGTACACAATTACATGCATGCCATTTCTTCACAGATCTGACCTATCTCACGGTCTATCGTTAAGCCATTCTTTGTTTAAAAAAAAAAAAGCCAAGCATTATGGGAAGAGGTGGGAGCGAGATATGGGACGATGGAGAGCTGGTGGACACGGTGCAAACTCAACCTAAGAAACAGGAGGAGACGAAGACTAAAAGCTCAGAGAAAAGCTGTCCCAAGTGCTGCTTGCAGACAAGGAACTGTCTGATGAGCCCAGAGTGCGGCAGGGCCCTCCAGATCTCCAGCGTCGTCGCCATGTGTGGAATGTGCATCCGCATGTTCGTATGTAAGTCTCAACCTCAGAAGCGAGCTGCGAAAAATGTTAAATGATGAGTTAACTGAACTTTAGTTAATAGTTGCTTAACTGTTAACAAACAATGCCATGATAATTAATAATCCTAACTAACTATTGGTAAAGCTATAATTTATAGTTTACTGTTGCACACATAACATTTGATATATTAAATTAAGTATTCCTCAATGATTACCATATGATTTTACTTCAATACATATGTGTAACCCGGTGATAGACATTGCTTGAATGGCTATTATAAAGTAACAACTGTTACTCTAATACCTTGTTAATGGTTAATACATACTTTGTTAAGCATCTATAACCATTATTTAGGTTATTTAGACAGCTATTATCAGTGCACAAATAATCAACTTTTTGTAGATCACTAAAAAGATTTACTGGATCCAAAGACATGTTAGTTGATGCTTTATAAACCATTTATTAATCATCAATTAATTATTAAAAGCATTAGTTGCAACTTTATGAAATCCATGCAAATAATGTCTATATTTATTTTTGTATTACACTGAACTAATGATAAAATTACTATTACTATTACTTAGGGGTGTGACGAGACACTCAGCTCACAAGAGGAGACAGAAGATTGGGTTCACGAGAACAAGATGAGATGAGATTTTAACACGATTTTAAAGAAAACTTCAGAAATATGACTGGAAAAATAATCTTTCCTCAGAGAACCAAGGTTACAACGTAACCAAGCGTTTCATTGCAGCAGTATATAAGGGACTAGGCAGCTCTTGTATTGATTTATGACCATTTTAAGACGAGGGAAGAACATTTCTCTTCGTTTTTTATCATTAAAAGTAAAGTTAGGTTTTACTTTCTGCTTCCGACTCATTTAAAAAAAATACAGAGAAAGAGAGATCTGTGCGAGTCAGCACCACACTGAACTGCACGCTGCAGTCCGTGTGTGTGTGTGTGTGTGTGTGTGTGTGTGTGTGTGTGTGTGTGTGTGTGTGTGTGTGTCGGGCGCGAGTGAGAGATGGAGAGAGAGCGGCCATACCCTCTAACTAGGGGTGGTACGTTCACAAAACCCACGGTTCGGTTCGTATCACGGTTTTAGGGTCACGGTGTTCGGTTCTGTACGGTTCTTGTTATTTTTTCTTTTAATCTTTAACACTCCAGAATATACTTCAGCATATAGCTAAAATTAGCATATTGGATGCATATTGCACAATACATGCACACAGTGGCAGTTCTATATATTGTTTTATTTCATCAATGTCCCTGTCAAATAAATAAATAAAAATCATAGGTAACATGAAATCCCAAATGTTCCCACACACCAGACTATAAACGACGCTGGTGCATCCTCCAACTCGCATGTGACGTGACCTGCAGCAGCAGCAGCACCACACTCCACTTGAGGAGCAGTCGGCTCGGTGCCTCTCAAAATCTGACGAAAATCTTTTAAACTGACCTTTGTCGATCTGAAATGAAGACAGCAACTGCATGGCCGATTTCTCGCTTAAAATGTTTTCAGAAACACGTTTCGGTAAACTATTTTCGTAAAATACGAGATCGTATTCTGAACGAGCCGCCATTGTTGACTTTTGCAGAACGGTAGCGGAGTTGCAGTTGTACAAAGCTGCCGGTAAAACCTAGCGTTAAGGGAACGTTAGAGGTAGGGGTGGTACGGTTCATGAAAAAACATCCGAACCGCTCGGTTCTCTAGTCTCGGTTCGGAGCGTGTGCGCGTCGCACGGTTCGTCAGTACACCGTTAATGTGCACTAACCACTTACTGCCGCAGCGCCCACTTTCGACACTTATGTTAAAACACTTACTGGAAATGACGAGCGGGATGAGCGTGACGAACGCAACACATGGCAGCTGATTGGACGAACGCGTCACATGGGTCTTGCTGCTCCCGAATTTCAAAACAGACTTTAATGGTGGAACGGGCGGGGGATCTTCTATGCTAATTTAGACGTCCAAGCCAGACTCATCTTCAAAGCCAGATGTAAGACCAACCAGGTCAGACTTCATCTACTGGCGGCTTATCTGCACTCGTGACCGATATCACGACACAAGTCTCGTCCCATCTCGTCCCAATTAGCAAACATTATAAATCACCATCGCATTGTTTGTTAACAGTACAATAACTTAACTAAAGTTTAAATAACTAAATGTACCATTTATTAATGATGTTGTTTTTTTGTTTTTTTTATAAAATGTTACCAAATACTTCTATAACTGCTTGGCAAAGATCATTAGTTCTGATGACTGACAAAAGGGAAACTAATTTCCAGCTCAGAGGAGTCTGAATATATGCAAACACAAATATATAACCCTGACATTTAAAGGTAAATATGGGTGTCTTTTCATCTGTGTAAATATACTGAAATTAAAATTCCACCAAAATTGAAATTATCATCCCCACAAAAAAATCTTAATGTTGATTTCCAAATAGTTATATTATTATTGTGTTACTTTTTTTAATTACAGAACCTAACCATGGACTTCAGGAGCAGCTTTTTCCAGGCTGCGCTGATTCTCAGCAACCCCCAGCACACTTCATGAGAGTCATGCCATATGGTTTTTTACTAATCTGAGATGAAATCCGGTCCCTTTAGCTCAACTTCATCAGCTGAAGTTCTCTTCATTCTCTATCCACAAATTCACTGCCTGTATATAAAACAAACTAGAAAGACAATCATTATGAATGAATGGATGGATGGATGTCACTATGATCTACATGTCTTTGTGAAGGTTTTGGATGCTTTTTGATTGATCCCAATGCAGAGGTTTACATTTATATTTATGGTTGAGCAGTTTTTAATAATAATAATAATAATAATATATATATTATGGCGGTAGAGCTGATGTGTGGAGAAATATATATACAGTATACTCAACATCCTATCTTCAAATATGAGTAAGATGACCAGATGGTAGGGAGGGGAGGGGGGAGGGGGGGTGGAACACATCCGAACTAATGGAAAACTTTTAATAAAGCTTTCATTAACAACAAGGACAAAAGTGTACTCCATTTAATGCCACTAATGATAGAGACCTGTGGTTAATTAAAAACCTTTGACGAGCATGATGCAACTATATGACATCCTTTGCTGTCAACATCCTCGCCTGAGGTTATTTGGGAAAGTTGCTCAGTGCAAACACAGTAAGCAGCTAACAAAGAATGCACTCAATTATTTTCAAAGTGATTCTTTTTTTCATCATACAAAAATGATACACTGAGGGACAAATGCAAGAAAATCAGGACACAATTCATACAAGGCATTTGGTCACCCTACAGATGACAAGTTTCACATGTCGTCCAGAGGTTCGTGGGTGGGTAGACAGCCGAGGTCGAGCCATTGTGGGGAGACGTAGTATATGATGGAAAGATAGGTCTTGTGCCTGGAAACTTGAAAGAAATTCTCATGCTGCTCAAATAAGTATGGAGATCTTCAACGCACATGCATTTCTGTGTTGAGCCATGTAGCAATGAGCAAGATTGTTAGGAAAGTTTTCTTATATTTCAGATGCGGGGAAAAGGCATCTGCCCTCTGACCCTGAGGGCAAAACAAAACTGTACTAGAATTGCTGCCTTGCGGTTGTATGACTCCGCCAACCAGTCAAGTTGCAGTTTACATCCATGTCTGTCTAGACTCATATTGTATATGTAGGTAAGACGTTGAGGGAATTTTATAAAAATGTATGAAGTGTATTTGGTGAAATGGATGTTATCACTATATTGACCTGCATTCCAATGAAGATTTCCCAGTGAGAAACATGCTGTCTTCACTTAGAGACTATTTTTACAGAAAAGTACAGAGGACTGATAGAGTGCTTAGGTGGAACGACAATCACTAGAAGCTCAATATCAGCAAAACCAGTAAACTTCAGGTGGACTACTAGAGGAACAGGCTAAAACACAAAGTTGTAGTCTTGACAGTAGACAATGCTTCGAATAGGGAATCGTGGATGCTTCACACACATCTTCAAGCCGGCAGCACAGAAGATGTGTACAATCACCACAGTTTTCAAGGTGGGCACCCAAGATTAGTGTCACTAAGTCAGTATCCGACCAAATGTCTCACCTTCTGTTCCTGAGTTTTGGTGTTGAATAATGACCAGAAAGGTGTTCTTTAAGAACATTATGATGTCACGCAGGGAAGTTAGCCTTTGCCCTTTTGGATTTAAAATGTTATCACTTCATCATTTTATCTTATTAGACATTTATTTGAAATGTTGTCATAATTAGCGTATACATTCTTGAGTTATGGCCCAAAACGTGTTTTGTGAGTTCACAGTGACACTGACAGTGTCCCCCACAATCTAATCCATTCATCCTTGAGTTCAAGTGGGTGTTTGTGCCAAATTTGAAGAAATTCCATCAAGGCGTTCCTTTGATATCAAGTTCATGAGAATGGGAGTGCATTTGGGGATGCACTGTTCAGGTGCCACAAAAAACACCCCATGTTGTAGTTTGGTCATTACTGAGAAGAATTTCTTGAGAAGAGTTTATTTTAGTTTGGACTCAGAGACTTCAGAAGGCTTGCGCTGCTTGCCCCGATATTTATTGTTTGGCCATAGTATAATGGATTATTTTATTTTCTGGACTATAAGTCGCTCCGGAGTATAAGTCGCATCAGTCAAAAAATGCGTCATGAAGATGAAAAAAACATATAAGTCGCACCGGACTATAAGTCGCATTTATTTAGAATAATTTTTTTTTCATCTGTCAAGTACACAATAGCACACAGAACAACAGGCTGAATACAGTAGGTGTCCGGTATGTTAACGTAACACATTAACAGTTATTGAACTATACAATAGCACACAGAACAACTAGATACCAGGGCGTGGAGCATGGATGTATTAAAAGGCGTGGAGATGTAACTGCACCGTTGACGAGCCCCTCCCGACTCGTTCCTCCAGCTCTGGCCATCTTGCTTTCACCCGCGATAAGCCGATTAGCTTTCTTTGTTTTCTTCATTGCAGTATGAGTAACCTTTTCGCCAGTCCCTCACAAGTTTCTCCCTCATTTCAAACTTTCTTTCTGCTGCTCGATTACCGTTTTTTTTACTACCTGCAGTTTGTTATCTCTTTTCTTTCTCAGTTGTCTTTAGGAGTAGCATTCTAGTTGTCACAAGCCTAGAGCGCTCTCTTGCGGCTGTAGACGGTAATGTTTTCAGTATGAATTAACATGTAAAAACATGTTAAATTATATATATTTTGATATATAAGTCGCACCTGACTATAAGTCGCAGGACCAGCCAAAGTAGGAAAAAAAGTGCGACTTATAGTCCAAAAAATACGGTAGTTTGTTTTTGTAGTTTTTCCATATGGGATAAAACTACCACCTGCAAACTCTATAATACATTTCTTTTTATATGGTAACACAAAGGTCAGAAAATCTTAATTTTTTTTTACTTTGTAGGGCAGCTTGGCCTGCCCTTTCCAGTCGACAGCTGAAGCAGGCACTATCAAATAATCTTGTCATAGATAAGCAAGCAGGAAAGTGAGTTTCGGAAATATAAAAAAATAATTTTCTTGGTCTGTCTCGGCCGTCTCTGTTTTTCAGGGACTCCCTGGGGGTAGCAGTGACATTTCGAAAACGACCCAGTGGGTAGCGCCTGACTAGGAACTCCAGAGAGCTGGATAATAATGCTTTGATCATCTTGTACTTTCTCAGTTATGCCTCGCATGCAAACTTCAACACGGCTCTAGACATGGAGTCTTACAGACCAGCTAGAGTAGAACTGCTTCATTCTGATGTTTGAAGCAGTGGCTTTAAAGACTCCTGCAATAGATATTTTCTCTTCAGAACTCAGAGACACATCTAAAGAGCCCACGACATACATTTTTGGTAATTTTCAAATCGTTGTAATGTTGAGATTCAAACCCATAGGGACAAGTATGGAGTCTTTGAGCACCTTTGATTTCTGAATTATGTATCAGTCGTCTATCTTCCTCTTTTGCTTTTAATTTTGTGTTGTATTATTTCTATCCTCTCTGCATTTCTCTCCTCCCTGCCGCTGCCTCTTTGTGCCACTGTGTCAGTTTAGGCATCACAATACAGGGGTGACATTTCAAGCAGACAGATTAGGGCCTCTCTCCAATTAATTTTGCTTTCCTCTCCCTGTTAAATACACAATCAACCAAAGGCAAAATGTCAGTGAAACAAACGAGGAGCCGCCATGTGGCTGACAATTACCGCCCAGCACCTCAGAAATGCCAATATGTTAAAGTGGGAGCAGTGTGTGAGTTGAATGGGGACAAACGGCAATCTTTGAGGAGCCTTGTTGCAGCAGCACTGAAACAGGCACGTCTGTGGTTACCTGCTATTCATATCTAATGATATGACAAGTGACATGTTGGTGGAAAGGTCAAATGTTAGGGTTGGAATAGATATTTAACATATACACTAAAATCTTCTTTAACCAATAATATTTGTAATGATCATCGCGGGAAGGGAAGGGAACGGATGAGATTACTTATTATTCACAAGTACATACTTTACTAATTATTTTACAGCAGCAGTAATTAGTTACCCCTTATATTGATTTATGTTACTCGCTTCAGCTTGGTCAAAAGGTGCCTTCCAAAAACTCCAAAGCCTCCGCAGACAGATTGCAGAGGAAGAAAATGAGACATTGTGGTTTAACAAGCAGCCAGCCTACAGTTTGCAGCTATTCAATGATTCAATTATTCAATGCAGCACTACAAAAAGGTTGTGTCTAGATGTAAGCTTAGATGTGCAACAACAAAAACACTTGCGAGACTCGCTGCCTGACGGCCTATCCTTCAATCCATCCTCATCAATGCCGAACCTCAGCGAACAAATGGACCCCCCCAAAAAATGTCAAAATAAATGTAGTGTTACTGGGATTGGTAAAGGTAATGTAAATAAGACACCACCTGTTCCTGAAAAAGCATTAAAATGACTGTAACCTGTTACTCAGTAACGCATTAATGTCCAACACAACCTTGTTCTCTCAAACCGCTGCAGGTCAAATGTTCTACATTCTTTTTTTGAAAGGTAAACAGAAAAATGCACACATTACATGCGAATCATTTAGGCTTGCCAATTTGCTGAATACTGAATGAAACCAAGCTGTGAATGTTGGGGGAGGGAAGGAAAGGGGTCTGATCTTTGTGTGCATATTATTGTAGTGTTGCCCACAGTTGCCCTTTTGTGGGGGAGAATGGACTATGTTGAAGGAGAACCAAAATCAAGTTTCTTCATAGCTTCTGGCCATGGTTGGGTGCCAAGATTCAGAAATGTTTAAGAATTGCTAAATCAGTGAAGTTCTTGGAAATTGACGGTGAAAATGGCATTGAATCCAGCTTGTGGCAATTTCATTGTCACTTAATGCGTAATATGTCTCCCCACATTGCACACACAACAACTAAACCAACCGACTGATTCCTGGTTCGCCTTCCCATGAAAGCCCATATTAACATCTGTTATTACAGTTGAGAAATACCAAATCACACCACACTTATGGACTAGGGGAAGAACACAGATTATATGATACAAAAGATATTTTAATAGTTATTCCAACTAAGGCAGAGTAAAACCCTTGGGCATCTTGGAAGTATAATCTGTCCGCCCATTTAAAGATGTCTGAACTCCTAATTCATCCTACAGAGTCACAATTCATATCCTCCCAGGAACCTTGAAGACGCGCTCAGACTCCTTTTTTTTTTCTTTAACCTTGAACATTTTTCTCTGTATACCCCTTACTTGGTAAAGATGAAAGAAGAAAAATTAATGATTAAAAACAATGTGATAAAAATGTTTGGATATGCTTATGTTTGTGTATGTAGCACTGGTGTTTGTGTATGTTGTAGACAGGACCGGGGGAGAGAGAGAGAGAGAGAGAGAGAGAGACTGTGACAGAGAAAGAAAACAAGAGAAAGAGATGAAATTTGTGATCTCATCTGTTAACAAGCACAAAACTACATTGAGGTTGCGCAGGATTTCAAGCTGCTCCGGCCCTCACCTATGTTGCCAGGTCCATCTGTTGCTTCCGCTCTGAGCTATTCACATCTCTCCACCACATACCTCATAAGGCTAATGTGCCAAACGTGTGTACAGCGCACCCACCTGCCTCTCTCTTAACCCCGAGGGAGACAAGGTAAGAATGGAGGAAACCAAGTCAGGTGTGTTGCTAGCAGACTACATCCTGTTTGTCAGGGTGGAGAAACAAAAATTCTCCCTGCTCTTCCAAGTCATTTTAATCGCCATCTTTTGCCAAGATGCACAGCCGGCCCAGCCTGTGATTGACTTGGACCACAGCCAGCTTCAATACAATTTGTTGCGTAAATGCTAAATCGATGGGTCATTACACTAATGAAATGACATGACAGAGGGACATGATACTGCAGTAAAATCAAGGTTCTTCATAGCTTCTGGCAATGGTTGGGTGCCAAGATTCTGAAATGTTTAAGAATTGCTAAATCAGTGAACTTCTTGAAAGTTGACAGTGAAAATAGCATTGAATCCAACTTGTGGCAATTTCATTGTCACTTAATGCGTAATATGTCTCCTCATACTGCACAAACAACAACTAAACCAACCGACTGATTCCTGGTTCGCCTTCCCATGAAAGCCCATATTAACATCTGTTATTACAGTTGAGAAATATACACTTTACTACCACCATGAAGATGAAAGAAGAAAAAGAAAAAGATAAAAAAAAACGTGGATGTGTTTGGATATGCACTGTTTGTGTATGTTGCACTGGTGTTTGTGTATGTTGTAGACAGGACCAGAGAGGGGGAGATGAGAGAGAGAGAGAGACTGTAACAGACAAAGAGAACGAGACGGAGAAAGAGATGAGATTTGTGATCTCATCTGTTCACCCGGGGCGTCTCTCCAGAGCGGCCTTTTACCTTCGTCAATCATCTCCATGGAGACATCTTAAAACTTAGATGGATGGGTAGCTCCGATGCATTTCAAATAATGCCTGTAATACAGAGAGATTGTGGATGGAAGCCGCTCACTTTGTGTTGGGCCTGATTACAGGACAAAATAACACTTGCCTCTTGGTTAAAGCTGGAGCGCGGACGTTTTACATATCAATGAACGTCTGTTATATTCAAGCCATTGGCCAACAATTTCACACAATGCTGATTAAGTCCATCACCGCCAGGAAAAGCTCTCTGTATGAGTATTGGTGTCTGTGGCGACATTCCCACGCTAATACAGCTTATTTGTACTCCAAAACAACGTTCACAAAGTGCCATCAACCAACCTTGTCACAGTTTTTCACAGCATATGTAGCTGCTTACTCTGGCTCTCTGATTGGTTAAACGGTATGTCAGTCTACCTGTATTTCCTGTATTACCTTGACAGACAGGAAGGGGGGAGAGACTACAGTGAAGCAGATTTCATCTTTAAGCAACTGGTAGCACTACTGGCTATTGGGAACCAGTGGTGGTAGGGTGGTGGTAAAATTATTTATAACTATCTCGTGGCCTCAAGATACTATCTCGTGGCCTCAAGATACTATCTCGAGGCCTCAAGATACTATCTCGTGGCCACAAGATACTATCTCGAGGCCTCAAGATACTATCTCGAGGCCTCAAGATACTATCTCGAGGCCTCAAGATACTATCTCGTGGCCACAAGATACTATCTCGAGGCCTCAAGATACTATCTCGTGGCCTCAAGATAGTATCTCGTGGCCTCAAGATAGTGGCCATACGTATCTCGTGGCCACGAGATAGTTATAATTAATTTTTTTTGACAAAGTGGGACCAGGGGGGCTCCGTACTAAACCATCCGAGGTAGACTCACCACGAGCTATGTGGTTGTGAAACGAAAGTTTCTGCTCCTGTAGAAGCTAGAGGTCTGTATGAATACCAGTCATAGGCTATAGGCTGTTACATTACACCATGATCCTTTATTACTTTTCATTATTATATCTCAGTCACGTGTTAAAAAAATGTGCCAGTGGTCGTTCTAAATAAATTGTCTTTCCAGCTGCATCAAAAATAATAATTACGTGCAAAGATTATTATGGCATTAACAAAACGTTCTGTAACTGTTCTGAGTGAAAACAGAGCACTGGGAGGTTCATAGCCGATTGTTTACCACCACCAAACCAGGTTGAGGCATGATGCATCAGAAATGAAACACTGCCGGATATACCCAGTCTCATGGAAGAAGAATAAAATACAGAATGAGTAGACCATTGTGTAAGATACTCTTAATGTACAAAATGTAGACTCGAACGTAATGTGTTGCTTAAGGATGGATACACCAGCAAAGTGTATGAAAAATCTATATTCTAAAAGGGAGGGGAGAGTAGCTGCTTTTCTGTCTGTTTTGGCAGATGGCTCTGGACGATGCCCTTGTCTGCTTCTCTCCAAGAACAAGGTCTGTGTCTTGCATTCTCGCCTTCCAGCAAACAAACAAAGCTAATGTAATCCTCATCTTCCTTAAATCCTGATCAGAGCGAGTCATGGTCAGTAGGACCAGACAGAAGAAATACACACTGTGTATAATTAGCGTCACAATGGCTCTCCGCAGGATTAGTCGGGTTGTTTTCACTGCATTTTCCCAGCCAAGACCAACTTTAACACCCAGCTTTGTTCCTCACCTGAGGCATGTGGAAAGGAGAATTCAATGTACTCTCCTCTGTTTCCCTGACACTTTATGAGAACTTCAACAAGTCTTGTCTTTTGGCTGACGGCCTGTACAGCACTTACTTTGTCAGCATAATTCACTGCCATTAGAACAGGCGACATAAAAGGGCACCCAAGGCTAATTCTAGAGGACAAGAAGTGCTTTCACTCAATCTTCCTGCGGCACAAAAAAGGAACCATGCAGTCCCAAAGAGTATCCTGGGTCGGTGCAATACACTCCATACATTTTCTCCTATAAGAAAAAGAAGAAAAACACTCACCTCTTTTCTTTTTTTCAGTCTCTGTCTTTGCTCTTGAAAATAAATGGTTGTCATTGATGGCAGCTTTTTCTGAAGGTCAGTCATTAAGAAAGTGTGACTGGCTGCACTGAAAAACTATGCTGTCTTTTATTCACTTCACTTTGTTAAAACTGAACGGTATTTCAAAATATTTGTTCTGACATTTAATAATTCTAATTATGAGGGATGGGGTTTATTTAAAATCTAATGTACTAAAGTACAGAGCCAAAACATTAAAAAAAAGCATATCACTGCCCTGCTACTTTCTGAATTCACCGGACAGCACATGCTATACAACATACATCAAAGTCAATTCTTGACAAAGTTGAATACATAAAATAAAACCCATATACAAAACAATTTTCATCGAGCACAACATATTCAGGTCCTTACTGCATTCAGTCCATGTCTTTCTGTCTCTCTCCTGGCTACAGAATTTAGTGCCTTTGAAAGACTACAGAATGCATAAAAAACAAACCCGTCTTATTAATATTGTGTAAATCAAAAAGCAATTTAGATTGCACCAACATGGTGGGTTCTCCAGATCTTTTGATATAGAGGCCAGCTGTTCCGGTTAAAATTTCCAATTGAAGAGTGATTCCCATCAGAAGAGTGAGTTTGTCCAACACTCTTTGAATTTAAGACGAATTCCACTTGAGTTGAAATCTGAATAAATTCAGATTCAGAGGCTTTGAGCAAAACAACATACTAAAAACGCTCGTTGGTTCTTTTCAATTTGATGCTCAATATTTATGTGTCTATGTTGATTTCAAAAATGAAATGAAAACATTTGCTGGCTGTTTTATGATCTTCTAATACATTCATCTAATTTTGTGTTTCAAGATGCTTTCTCTTTGACATGAAACTTACCAGATATGTTACACAGCGTGGTCTTCTGAAGTGTCCCATTTCCCCTGGCGAGCTCAGCCTGTTGAAGGAATGACATCATTGGGGAATAGTTAAAAGAATTGCAACTAAGGTTTCTGCTTCTTCAGGAGCATCATTTGTTACTTGGTATTGTGTGAGCCTCATGGTAAATGGCATTATTTAACTGTGAAGCTAAAAATAAAGATACCCCAAATAAGCGGAACTATCACAGACCATTAAATCAGATGTGACACACTAAAAGCTTTCCGGCAATTACAAGAACGGTTTCACATTTTTCAAACACATTTCTATTGTTCAATACAATGTATAAGCTATTTTGATGCCTTGTGATAAAGGTTTGAACTTTGATATTACTAAAAACTAACCATTAAATAATCAACTCTATTTTATCAACCACTACAGTGCCTGTTCAAAACATGCCTGTTCAGAACAGGCCAATTGTTTGGCCTCAGGTATTGCTGCTTGCAGCTTTCGCTACCATCCAAAGAACTTCACACTCCTCCCTGAGTCCTGAGCAATTCACCTGCCATGACATAGTTGCGTCCCCTAGCAACATTTGCTAACAGCTGGCTGTTTGGGATCCAGCTTTATCTGGGAACATTGGCGGTGAAACAGTTAACAGGGGTCCCCTAGTGCAGTGTTTCTCAAACTTTTTGCAATATTGTACCCCCTTTGAATTGTTTGTTTTAAGCCAAGTACCCCCTGAGCAGCCCAAAACATTTTTGGTAAGAAAAAAAAGTCTATATAAAGAGGTACAGTACAGCGCCAGCAGTGATAGATTTACTAAACAACAACAATGTAACTGAAATATATTTAAATGCTACAATTCAAATGTTTAGAATTACTTTATCATTCATTATTATGGTATAATTATTTTAGGAATTATGCATGACATATTTTTAAATTAGCATTTTTGCAATAATTTCCCGTACCCCCTGCAGTCCTCCAAAGTAACCCTAGGGGTACACGTACCCACATTTAAGAAATACTGCCCTAGTGTGAAGTCGATCGGATGTACGGTTGTCGAGAAAATCAAAAGAAATTACAGAGACTCCTTTCCTTTTAGTTACATTATACAGTATAACTTACTTACTTTAAAATAATGAGTGAAGAGTAAACAAAGTTAGGAGCAGGACGGATCAGATAAATATCATACACATGCAATGTAACTCATTCATGAAACAAGAAAAAAAAACTCCCGTCAAGGTTCATTTAGTAGCTATTCTCGAGCTTTTTATAGTGCGTAGTTTGTGCCACCCCCATGAGGAATTCTAAGTAATGACAACAACACTGTAGGGGCGTCCACATGATACAAGCCTTACGTGATCGTGCTTTACAACCTCTCCTCCCCCTCCACACAGTTGCTAGTAGCCAAGGAGGACACGGAGGATTAAAAAAACATGGACTCTTCAGAAGAGGGAATTATCTTCACTTGAGTTTCTGCGTGGGAAAGTCACCGGATGACACAATCTTCTGAACAAAGTCATACTGAGAAATACAGAGAGAGTTGTGTGGAGCTGATAGTCTGGATTAGCTTTGTAGCAACTCATTTGGCAATGGCTTCAATGTAACGGACGTTCATCAATATCAAAAGGTTACGCACTAAAACTTTTAATACGATCTTCCTAAGCAGATGGAGTTTTCTATTCCATTTTCTGAGCATTGTTAGGACTTTGCATCCATGTTGCATACAATATTGAGTTTCAATGTTAATTCTTTAAAATCTTGCACAACTGGGAAAACTCCATCTGGATAAGATTATGTGATATGATTGAAAGCTCCAGAACAGCTACTAAAAGGACCTAAAGGTGCAATTGTTATTTTATTTTTTTTTTGCATAGGCCAAGAATGGACTATGGAATGGAATATGTATGCATGTAACATCCATGAACTGTAGGAATACTTGCTTCTCAAAAAAAAACTTAGTGATTTATATACAGTACATACATATTAAGTCCATGGATCCCTTCCTTCTGATGTTTAGCCCCATAAGAAATGGGGAGATTTCATCTCAATAACAGTTCCAAATAAATGTACCCATCTCCTTGTCTACTAAAATACTAAAGTGCTCCAAGTATTTTGAGAGTAAATCCCTCAGAAGAAAACATTAGTTTGTGCTTGTGCCTGCTTATAAACAATATATAGTGTACTTTTTTCTCTCCGATATGTATTATTTTGCCATGAACAGCATAAGTGGTTTAGAAGATGGATAAATGAATAGATGGACATGTTTTGTTAAAACTAACAATGAACAACTGATATGGAAAAAAACTTCCTCTGCTCTTTTGTAATGGTTTAATGAGTTTTTAATAGTTCATCTGAGCCAAGGATTTTGATAGAAGAAAAACCAGGCCAGCACCTGTGATAAGAATGAGCGAGAATATATAACCAATCTACAAATACACACAGAGACATACACACTCAAAAGTAAGAACACAATACTCGATACTTGGAAGATAAAATCAATAACCAGTGAGAAGATAGCTGATACAAATGTTTTGCATGCAGCAGCGGTTGCATTAATAATGGAAGACTAGATATCCCGTTAGCAGCCACATTTCAAGCTTCTCACAATGTGTGTTTTTTTTTTTTTTTGTACAACTGAGGTCAGAAACATGGACGTGATACCAGGCAAATTAATCCAATAGGTAAATTGTATTGAATATGAGAGATAAAGAGGGATGCATATTCCGCCAAAACACAGAGAAAGTAAAAATGTGCTACAGTGATAAAAATCACCGATGGAGAAAGATAGGATGCAAGCCACTGGGCATTTCTCAAGATATGAAAGAAATTACTTTTGAGCAATTCATTCTCTGTGGAGATGTGGTTCTGAGCTGTTAGGTGCCTGATCTTTGTGATGATGATGATCATTTAATCATTTGACTGTCAATAAAATGCTAATAAAACTATTTTTGGATAAGATGATGTGGATTAATGATGGCACCCCGTGTCCAGGAGCCGTAGCTCCATTTGTGACTTCCGCATTCCGTACATTCCTTCGTGACTGGGAAACATCACGTTCCCTACACAAACTAGGGCTGTGACTCTTCACTGGTCTCGCGATTCAATTCAATTACGATTATCCTGTCAACGATTCAAATAGATATCCCAATGCATCACCTCCTCAATATTATTATATATTGCTACACATGGTTTTCATCAACAAATTCAAGCAGATTTATGTGAACTCCAACTTTCATTGTATCTGCTCTTAAAAAAGACACGTCCTGAATGTACTGGAGTCTGAACAGAGCATACAACAGACAAAAGGCAAAAAAAGCGGAAAATCAACAAGTAACATCATTAGGCAATAATCGATTATGGTCTGTCACCGCGTAGATGCAGAATCATCCAGGTCTGCATCGCAATGCATCGATACAATGATTTATTTCAACACCCCTAACACAAACACTGGGAAAAAGTGGTATTTTGGTGATCCCACAGATGTCTACTGTCTATTTGGAATGATAAAATGTTTGTGTGGTGCAAAAACCAACGGTTTAATCGTACACTTCCACAGACTGTAATGCTCCACTCTGCTCTTCTTCACTTGTCCTTTTCCTGTTAAGTTTCAACATCTGGCAAGTCAAAACATCTGCTGTGAAAAAGGTCCATTTGTATTGCCCATTGCTAATTTGTTCATGTTAACCTTCATCCTGGACTATACATCTGCCCACGCACGTTTTTTGCACATTCTGCACTCAACCTATTCATTATTATTATTCCTCTTTTTCCTTATGCAACATATGTTTTATGTATACATTTGTTTCTATATTCATGGTTTATTTCATATTAATGTTTAAGAGGTTTGTTTGTTTGTTTGTTTATGTATGCACCATTCACCATAAGTGTAACGTCTTGTGGCAATAAACCCTTTTCTGATTCTGATGTCCACTCATATCTTTACATAAACCTTTTACAGCAGGAAAAGCACAAGTGGAAATAATACTGTTAACGTTGCTTAGTATTCCAGTAAGCCAGTCCGGTGTGAGCATTCACAATACCTGGACCCTTGAACGGACACATCTAAATGGAACGCAGACATCAATTAATGTTATAAATCACAGCTGTGCTTTTTCAACAATGGCATAGCTTACTAACTTTGTATGAACACCCTGAACACGTTTGCCTTGCCTGCAGTCCGACTAGTATCAATAAATTCCGCATCACACACTGAACGTTATCGCCGAGTGTGTTTTATTGTCTTTATTACCATCTCTCAGTCATTTGAGGCATCGTTTCTCTCGTTGCCTGGTGTGGATTATTACCGCAGAGACTTAGCATGTGGTTATTTGTGTTTGTAGGCGCATCACTGGACGCCAGCACTCACAGCAGTCTGGATCGTGGCCTGGTTCAGTTGAGCTGTGGAAAGTGACCTTCTCCACAGTATATTTTACACCAAGCCCCAGTGGCCCAGAGCCCTCTGTTCCAGCTGGAACACTCTGTTGTGCGACAGATGCCACATTAAGCAGCACCCCTCTCCTCGCCGTCAACCTGCTTCCAAAATCCCTCCACTGTCACTTTGCAATGGCCTCTCAGCTGCAACTGGACTGCATCTGTGTGTATGTGTGCGTCTGCACATTAACCAATGAGGTGAGGGTCTCAAAGGCTAAGGCCATCAAAGTCATATTGGACATGTGGGTACATGTTTTCACTTAAACACTTATACAGGCTCTCCGAACAGTTCTCTCTCTCGCTCTCTCTCTCTCTCTGAAGTGCTGATGTTTTCCCTCATCGCATCCAGACTGAAATGATCCATGTGCACTTTAGGAGATAACGGTGAGATATATTTGTTTCAGTGCTGTTGCGTTTCATCTGAGAGCTACCCTACATTACACAATTATCTTTTATTACAAAACAATAAAGCTGTACTTTGATAACATAATAGTAGCCTACCTTCAAAAGACAAATTTAAAACCATTTTTCTCTTGGCTGACCAAAACATATTTTTTATTGCAATACCCTCCAAAAATGACCTTCCTTCTTAGTAAAATACCATTCTCTATCAGGCTATTTAAGTAGAATATCCCGCGGCTTGACTGTAGCCATGACACTTCAAATCAAAGCCCAAAGCCGACTTTTGAGATGAACCTGTAAAGATTTCAGTTAGAATATCCTTGGACAGATCTATACTCCTGTTTAGAAGTGAGAAACATTTCTCTCTATGGATACTAATTATTGTATTTGAGTTGTACTCTGGCTGTCTTTAGCAATAGGCAGGAGAGCACTACACACAAACTGAGGAATAATATTGATTTTCTCCAGTTTGCAAGACAGTCACACATCAACCCAAACAGTTGCTGCAGAAGTTTTATTTACTCCCCGTTCAATGTCTCAGATGCTCTCTTCAACACAAACGCCCATTCACACATGTTCATAAAATACACACATATAAAAGATTACAACTAAAGTTTAATTTAGGGTTTTAAAGTGCCCATATTATGAAAAAAATATTTTTCTGGGATTTGGGGTGTTATTTTGGGTCTCTGGTGCTTCTACACGCATACAAACTTTGAAAAAAAAACATCCATGCTGTTTTGAGTGAGATACGGTTTCTTAAATGTGTCCTACCTTCAGTCTCCGGGTGAGCTGTTCAAAATCTGCAGGGCTTTCTATGTCACTAGCTGAAACGAGGGCCCTAGGGGGCTAACCGTTAGCATACTAGTGCTAGCATGCTAGCTCGTTCTCAATGGCAAAATACTGCTACAACCAAAGGTGTCAAGTAACGAAGTAAAAATACTTCGTTACCTTACTTAAGTAGAAATTTTGGGTATCTATACTTTACTGGAGTAATTATTTTACAGCAGACTTTACTTCTACTCCTTACATTTTCACACAATTATCTGTACTTTCTACTCCTTACATTTAAACAATAGCCTCGTTACTCCTATTTCAGTTTGGCTTGTTTTCATTCCGGCTTGTCATCGTTCAAAAAAAAAAAAAAACTATCCAGATAAATCGCGCCATCCAGATAGACTGAATGTGATTGTGGTTGGATGAGAAGTAAACATATACCACTCCGACACCCTATTGGTTTGTGCGCGATCCATCGCACCTGCACAGACCCGGTGCTAATACGGCACCGCTGCCTTAATGACCGTTATCTACCGGACCGAATAGCAGCGCGGATTTCGATGCCTTATTAGGTGCCACTTAAATGCCTGCGCTTCTCTCTGATGCTCCGAAAACGGACGTTAGAGGGAACCGAAACATCGCCGCACGGGATGCTAGTCAACACTACACTCGGCAGCTGGTAACGTTAGCCTACCGTTAGCTAGCAGCGGGAGTAAACACGGTTAAAATGCTGACAGCTAAACGGTGTAAAAGTGTGTCTGTATTTCACTGTAGAGGATTCTAACACCAGACTGTAGCTGCCGTTGTCTGAAAAACACAGACTCAGCCTGAAATAAGTTATTAAAGTTAAAGTTATTAAATTTTTAATAAATCATTTCATTTTGACCCTGTGGCCTTAGCAATACACAAGCTGTTCTTTAATGTCGCCTTGTGCTCTTTTTTTTTTTTTTAAATCAACTTTTTTATTGTTTTATATTTTTTAACATACAGAACAGACAAATACAATTGAACAAGGTGCTTCCTTTTTTTTGTGGAGGTGGGGTAGTGCACTATAGGCCCCTGTGGGGCGGGCTAACCTTTTGTCCTTAATGACATTTTTTCCCCTTACATTACTTATACTTTAAGTAGTTTTGAAACCAGTACTTTTACCCTTTTGAGTAAAAAGCTTGAGTTGATACTTCAACTTGTACAGAAGTCTTTTCAAACCCTAGTATCTATACTTGAGTAATGAATGTGAATACTTTTGATACCTCTGGCTGCAACACACACAAATTCACCCGAATCTACAAAATAAAATTGTATAGAACTACTTACATGTCCCTGTTCTGCAGGTATTGTGCGCCCTCGTTTAGAAGAAGTCTCCTGGTTAATCCTGGTTTGTACAGGCCGAAGTTGGAGAAACAGCTAGCTAGCTCATGTAATCCTTACCTAGCTACTGCGCATGTGCGACTGACAACAAAGATCTTACAGAAGTTGAGAGGTCTCACTTTGTAGCTAAAACAGAGACCTGACACAGGGTGAAAAGAGGAGCTGCAGCAATGTGCAGTACAACAAAAGTGAAATGGAACACACCTGCCCTCGTTCACTTTCAGCCCAAACTATACGGATTGACCGCCA
Organism: Perca fluviatilis; assembly: GCF_010015445.1. Taxonomy (NCBI): domain Eukaryota; kingdom Metazoa; phylum Chordata; class Actinopteri; order Perciformes; family Percidae; genus Perca; species Perca fluviatilis. Next base: position 9,473,009 of record NC_053132.1, read on the forward strand.
GTTGTAGGCTTAGCACTACTGCTTCAAGTGTGTTTTATTATTCAGCTTATTTTCTCACCAAGTTCACTTCAGTTTTTCAGGCAATTGGAACAGCACTTAACATGGCAGCAGGGACTCCCCTGAGGGCAAGTGCTTAGGGGAAGTGAACGAGGGCATGTTGAACCACTATTGAAACGCAGCCATACTTCTCGACCTCTGGTCAATCAATCAGAAAAAGCACATCATTATTTTCGGATGACCATAAAAACCTTCACCACAGTACAAACTGACAGGTTCAAGTTTTTTTGTTGTTGTTGTTGTTGTTGTAGGGCAGCAGTTAGAAAAAAACGATTTTGCTCATTCTGGCTCTTTTTCTTGATCTACTGTGTTATGAGAAGTCTTTTAAGGAAGTGTGAAATGTCAGGAACAGACATGCAGTATTATTAGCTGGGAGACCGGCTAACACCCAGAGCCACCGTGCAATGTGATTAGGCTTGCCCCCGCAGTTCAAAACAGATGCTCTTCACCAGCACAGGCAGCATGGAAGAGCCTGAGGCAGGCAGCTATTTTGGGTAAATTAGGAAAGACAACAGTTGCTCCCCAGGTTGATGCTGCCATGCTGAGGTGCGGTGCAAGGCGACAGAGTGGAAAACACAGACTCAACCTGGGCAGCGCGGCCCCGCGGGCGTTTGTCATTTGGAGGCGCTCCAGCCGACAGGTGGCTGCTGTGGTCGACTGCTCCCCATGCACCTTATCCAGGTAATTAGCCATTCAGCTCGGGCACGCAGGAGAAGAGGGCAGTCATTGACAGAGACAGGTATAATGAAGACAGGCCTGCTGTTGAGACATTATTTTTGCGCATTTCTTATCTTCATATTCCTGAGTATGTCACTCCCTGCTCAATGAGTGGACCTCTACTTTTACTTCTTACAGCTAGGTAAGTACTGTTACAGTTAAATGACTGAGATTCTTCATTTATATACAAGTTAGTCTCGCTTTGCCAGACCTTCCTCCACAGCGCTGCGGAGGAGGGTCTGGCTAGTCCACACAGCATTCCGGGATGAGAGAAAAACATGCTCTGGTTTATTGCCATTTCTTTAAACCAATCACAATCGTCTTGGGCGATGTAAGCGCCGTACAGAGCAACAGTGCCGCTGCAAAATAGCCTCGGGAAGGAACTTGTTTTGGTGGAACATGTGTACGTTCAAAGGTTGTTTTAGTCGTGCAACAGAAAAATCAGATTGGACAGATAGTCTAGCTAGCTGTCTGGATTTACCCTGCAGAGATCTGAGCAGCAGATAACCATAGTCCTGGGCGCTTTGGTAGCTGGTAGTAGAGCGCGTGCCCATATATAGAGGTTTACTCCTTGACGCAGTGGCCGCAGGTTTGACTCCGACCAGTGGCCCTTTGCTGCAGGTCATTCCCCCTCTCTCTCCCAAAATGCCCCCAAAAAACAACTTTAAAACCATATTCCTCATAAATCCGAAAGGAGCGTCATCCAGCAGAATTTCCGGCTGCAACGGAGCAATCCCGGATGCGGAACGTCGTAGATATAGACTATATACAAGTTAGTTGTGGAGGTGATAGGGGAACTTCACACACACTCATTTTCCACATCAAAGTCTGTTTACAGGTCTTGAGGAGTACTACTGCAAATGTAAGAAAGACTTTTGTGGCTCCAGGGGGAGCTACACAAGTGATGTCACTAGAGACAACATGTATTGCAGCTGAAGACTACACGTTTGAAAATGAAAAGAATCTGCGAGTGTGGAGTTAGAAAGAAGTGGGCTCACTAGACTTCTGTAGCCCACTACCCATCTCTGCCTGAGGCCAGTGTTTCGAGGCTACATTAGCCGCAACTAACATAACACACCGCACTGTCAGTGGTCAAGGTGCATTGTTAGAAATGTAGGCACCAAGTTTTGACAAGAAAGAATACATGAAATAAAAAAAAACTATATCTCTGCATGCGTGGCTTTTGTTGCTCCTTGACTTAGGAAAAGCGGCAATCAAAATGTCAGAGAAGCCAAAACGGTACACATTTTTAACCAATCCCTTGTTTTAATTGGTATTTTCTTAATGTGATAACTATTTTCTGCAAATTGTTTTACATTGTTTTTTTCTGTCTTTGCTATTTGCTGTGTTTGTTTTCTCTCTTTCTTAGCACTTTTCATATACCTGCATTTACTTATTTATTTATTCATTGTACAACTGTTTGCAAATGACATCTGCTCATGGGATACTGTAACACTCTGTTTCGCTCATGCTTCAATTCACATTATTCTGCAACTCATGCTTATTGTACCAAATAAAAATCCAAGAGATAAAAGACATCAGCCTACAAGCAGTATACTTCCCTGTACTTCAAGGAGAGAGAAGTTCAGTCAATTGATGGGCATCTTTCTCCCAGTGAGAACAGGGCAGCTCCACATAATTATAGGCTTGATTACCATTATGCTATTGTGCTAATATTCAGCCTTTTATACAAATTATATTTAATCTGCCAGTCAAACAACAGTAACCCCTCCAGTGCTACATGAAAGCATTGACCTCTACCATCAAGCATATCGACCCAGTAGTGGTGATGAGCTGCCGTTTTCTACAGCATTATTCTGATAATGCCTTTTTTTATGACTTTTAGCGGTCTGAAGTTTTGTGAATGTGTATGCACGCTGTGGTTGATGGAAGTGGGTAGGTTACTAAATGTTCTTCACAGTCAGAGTTGGAAGTTCTGTGAATGGTCTAGTGGAGAGTTGTGGTTGAGTCAGTCGGTGTTGATTGGCAGTAAATGGGGAAAGGGAACTATGTAAATGGGAACCTGGCCGGTGCTGCTCTGTTGGGAAATCAGTTGGCCATTTGAATATTCAACCCCAGGGCCAGCGCTCTAATTCCTTTCCCCTCAACATGCCACACAAGGAGAAAGGAAGTGACAAAATGGCAAGGGGGTGCACAGGCAAGAATTTGCATTTTAATGTGCCTGTCGGAATCACTTTGGATAAGAGCTGGGAGTATGAGAGACCATGCAACCCCACAGGTCGGCACCAAACAACCTATAATAGTCGACGCCCAGAGAACAACATCCTGCGTAAGAGGAAGTTGATGCGAAATAGGAAATAAGGGGAATCAATGTTGTTGAGAGAACAGAATAAGTTTAGATCCTCAAGGCATAAAGGCCCAGATGGGCAAGGTGGAACAAATAAACAGGTTGGAATTTTGTTGTTGTTATTTCTCATTTAAAAACATTTCTAACATCAACAACGGAAACCACCACAACCTTGAAAGAACTTTCTCTAAAAGCTCTTATGGTAAGCATTGTCATTAATTGTAATGACAGCCTAATTATAAAAATTGTTTTCCTGAAGGACAATTGAATTTTTCACGTCTGGAAAAACTCCCCAAGCAATAACTGTGAGGATGAGATGTTTAAAGGAACCAAACCATACGAACGCAGATCATTATTCTTTTTCCTTTGCACTTACACTATGATAACATTTCCTCCCTTCTCCTCCATCAACAACAGAGGAGAAGCATAGTCTTTTTTTCATCTCTACAACTCCTAAGAGATAAAGACGGCAATTTAAAAACAGCTGCCTGGGAGTTCATCTTCACACGGTGGCACTCTGTTATTGCTATTTAATGTCCTCAATCACATTGTCATTTGGCACAAGGTGAGGTGAGTATCGAACGCCTTGATTAAATCAGTTCAATTTTATCCCTCGCCGTTACAGAGAGTATCTTTACACGTATCGATGAGTGTGTGTCGCGCCCTGGCAGACGCAAGGACACTGAGTGAGTGGCACTCAGACACTTTCACTGTCAGAGACGGTCAGAGAGCAGACAGCCAGGCAGCAAGGCCAGACATCAGGATGCCAGCGAGAAGCCAGAGTCATCCTAGAGGGATGCATCGTTGCGGCTGATTCACCTCATTGTTGGAGCTATTTTGTGCTTTCAAGGTCCTCCGTACAGTACAGCTTAATGAGACTGCAGTCTCCTTGAATTACTAAGCAGCTGCCTCCAACTCTCTCTGTCTCTCCATAGTTTGAATATCTAATTAGTGTTGCACACTATTGACAAAATGTGATTTGCGATATTGATTATGAATATTGCGATATTGATATTAATTTTGATATTTTTAAACATATGTTAAATTACAAAAGTTACATGAGAACGCTTCAAAATAGATTCCTAACAAATTAAACATTTTTATTTATATATATATATATATATATATATATATATATATATATATATATATATATATATATATATATATATATATATATATACACACACACACACACACTCACACACACACACACACACACACAGTACAGGCCAAAAGTTTGGACACACCTTCTCATTCAATGCGTTTCCTTTTATTTTCATGACTATTTACATTGTAGATTCTCACTGAAGGCATCAAAACTATGAATGAACACATATGGAATTATGTACTTAACAAAAAAGTGTGAAATAACTGAAAACATGTCTTATATTTTAGATTCTTCAAAGTAGCCACCCTTTGCTTTTTTATTAATAAGGGGAAAAAATTCCACTAATTAACCCTGACAAAGCACACCTGTGAAGTGAAAACCATTTCAGGTGACTACCTCATGAAGCTCATTGAGAGAACACCAAGGGTTTGCAGAGTTATCAAAAAAAGCATTCATAGTTTTGATGCCTTCAGTGAGAATCTACAATGTAAATAGTCATGAAAATAAAGAAACACATTGAATGAGAAGGTGTGTTCAAACTTTTGGCCTGTACTGTGTGTGTGTGTGTGTGTGTGTGTGTGTGTGTCAAATGTTTGTGTGTGTATATATATATATATATATATATATATATCTCAATCATCAGTAACGAGTTGGCAGAATTGGACAAGCAATTCCAAGGGCCTGCATGCATACAGTGCACTACTGTCACTACTGTAAATAGTCTCAAAGGTGGTACATGGGAACCATAGAAAGTGTCTGATAAACAGTAATACATTACAGTAAAGAACGATGATGAAATATTACATCCATAGATCATGTAGTCTAATTGGTTCATGCAACACAGTAGTTGGTGACAATGAATCTCGTTATCTTGAAACTTTCATGATCTAAACATGGAATATTGTCTGTCTGTTTCCATACAACTATGCATTAAGAGTAATGCAACAGTTACTTATTATTTTGAGCAGTTGTATCAATTGATAGATGATTGTAATGGAATGAATAGACAATCATCTGAAATGTAATGTGTGAATTGCTTTTTGAAATAGTAGTACTTTGATGTTAAATTGTGTCATATTGAACAGGTGATCTTTGTTAAATGAACAAATGATCTCAGGTTTATGCGTACTGTATCCAAGCAATTGAAACAAGTGTTAGAGTTTTGAAAAAATGTGTATTTTGATCATTGGTTTTGTGTCTAGAGTTTTGAAAAATTACGTCAAGGTTCTGAAATTAGTGCCAAAGTGATTGTAAAAAACTGTAAACACAGTTAAAATTCTGACAGCTAAACGGTGTAAAAGTGTGACTGTATTTCACTGTAGAGGATTCCAACAGCGCGACGTACAACAGTCTGCAGCTGCCGTTGTCGGAAAAACAAAACAGGCAATATGTTTGCTTGGAACTTGCCTCGCTAGCCTCGTGGTGCATTCAAAGTTATTGTAAAATACCCTATTCCCATCTGGTGGTGGTTTTTGTCGTTTCACAGCAATTTACAGGTGAAATAAGTTAGTTATAAGTTGTTATTTCATTTTGATCATAGCAAGAAACAAGCCGTTTTTAAATATCGCCGTCGTTTTGTGCTCCCTTTTTTATATATATTCTAAACTTTTTTTAAAGTATCGGTTTAGGCACCAGCACCGTTTAAGTATGGTTTTAGCACTGCTATCAGAAAAAATCCAAACGATATCCAACCCTAGTATGGTTGGTAATATGCATCTTCCATCTCTAGGCCACCAGGAAGCCATGCACTTTTCCACATGACTTTGCTGTTCAAATGCACACAACTTTTCTAAATTCCTCCATTTCTTCCTCTATTTCCCATTCACTCCATTTTCTAAACCTCCAATAACTCTCATCATGTCTGTTGAGCCTCTCAGTCAGCCTGCCATGCTCTTTCTCTCTCTGGGTCTTCCTTGTCCACTAAACCCTTTACCATTCTGTTGTAATCTGACCCAGCCTTTCGTGCCATTATTGCACTAGCTCTCCCAGATCCGGTCGTAATGCAATTGGGAGAGCTTTTCCACTCTCACTGTTTCCCCATTTTCACTTAATAAACCCCATCTCATTGTTTTTAGGCCACAAACTGCATTTCGCCTCAATTGAATTTAGGTCACAGCTCTGGGCTTTGCAGAAAACAACAACATTCTAGCTCTATCGCTTTTCAGTGCGGTTTGTTTGTTTGACGCTATAACATGGCACTCAGAAGTAAGAGAAAACAACTAGAGCTTTGAAAGAGAAGCTGTGCAGCTGCATCTTTTTTTCCCGTTTCACCTTTACTCCATGCGATTTGCAATTTAGAATTTCACTTGGAAAGGGTGCGTTTGTCGGTTAATAAAAAGGGCTGGAATGACTGAGCTAGCTTAGCAGAATAATATCCTACTTGATTTGGCTCAATGAGTAGCTGTTATCAATTATAATGTTATTTCTTGCCTTTAGAGTGAGTAAATGAGCTAAAGAAAAACAGACAAAATAATTATAGCAGAATCGATTCATCATAACTTCCAAGGTTCTTCTTCTCCCCCCGCAGGTCTTGTGTGCAGGGCCATTGGGGATACTTAATGCAGACTTCAGTCGGAGGAGATGAGCCCTCACTGTGCTCCTGAACAATCACTTCCTCGAGGGAAAACGGGTCCTGTGGGTTTAACATGCAGCTGATGACTTGATTACCTGCAGCTCTCTTCACTTCCGCCTCGCTGTTTCCCTCCACTCGCTCCCGCTCTCGTTGGTTTCCATCCCGTTTGACCTTATTGATTTGCCCCAACTCGAGCTCCTGACTCACTCGCCTTTTCTTATTTATTTGCACAGCTAATGTGCAACACAGCTTTGACCCATTGTCCTGACAATGAAGTGGAAACAAGCTGCAATGGCTGAATGAAAAGCATGGCAATTTTGTTTCAATTGCTCTGCAGCAGGGAAAGTGGCCATGTCACAAGGTTAGCCAAGCAACATATTTCTACACTCCCAGAGACAGATATGGACAAATAATCAATAGTCTATTCATAAGAAAAAGTAAAAAAACAAAAAAAGCGTAGATAACAGATCCAGGGCCCTATCTTGCACCCGACGCAGCGCAAAGACGGACACAAGTGTCTTAGCTAGTTTAAGACTGATGCATTTGTCAATTTCCCGTCCAGTGCCCGCGTCGTTTAAATAGCCAATACACCTGCGCCCATCTGTGCGCCCATGGGCGAGCAAGTCTTACAGGGAGGTGTGCTCAGGTGCATTCTTGGCGTATTGCTATCTTGAGGCAGCGGAAAGTGATCGCGCCATTGAACAACAAAAACCCGGTCTAAAGTCAATAACGCAGCATTTCGTTGTTATTTTAACAGTGCATTGGTAAAATGTGCACGCACACTATGCTTGTTACACACACACACAGCACACAAACATGCAAAAGATAAAAAATTCAAATATTACAATGTGAAATTGTATTATTGTGTATATCTATAAATGTTATATTACATGTTATTATGGTTACTGGCGCTTTCACTTCACGCACGAGCAGATCAGTTTCTTCTCCTGAAAGTCTCTCCTTCCTGCTTAGCAAATCCACCATCATAATAGCAATGCGGGGAATGGGAGCCGACACTCTGATTGGTTTATTGCATGTTACGCCCAAAACACACCAATGCTTAATTTGAACCATGAGCCTGGCGCACGGACCCTTTTTTCCGTTTCCGTTAAACTAGCAAATGTGGATTGGTACACGCCCTAAATACACCTGAGCCAGGCGCTTTACGCCGTGCGTTTAGATCGTAAAAATAGGGCCCAAAAGGTTTGGAATATGTGCACAGCAAAGTAAAATCAACTAATTTCTATTTATGAAAAGTTACCTATACATCCCCAATAACTACCTCCAGTGACCCTGAGCCATCATATCCAAATACAGGAGCTTTGTTTGTCTCTTGCGCCTCCTTTGTTCCAGTTCGGTGCACTACCACACACACTAGAGGACACTGGAAATTATTTCTGGGATGTTGCACCCTCAGAATGAATGAGGCTCAACTCTCCATGCTGCAACTTTTATTACATCTTTGATTTGGTAATAAAGTTTTCCATCCCCTAGCAGTCTCATCTCTCTTTTCCTTTTGTTACTGTGAGAGATCAGCTGATTCTCACAAAGGTGCAGCCTGCTGATAAACATGGCCTGTCATATTCAAATGTCTAACTCTTGCATTTCACATAATGCATAAGAGACTAGCTGGGGTTGATTAAAAGTAGGGCTGTCAGCATTAACACGTTAATCACGATGCGATTAAGGGCCGAGCATACCGCGTTCATTTTTTTTTTTTTTTTTTATCGCATGCCGCCATTTATTAATTTATTTTCACTTCACTCGGATTCACGTCATGCCTAACAGGCTACTATTTTGACCCTTTGCCGCACTTGACCATACTTCCTCGTATCACATCCTGCTGCTGCTGCAGGCATGATGCAGAAAGACAGCAGCAACACAATTCTGAATGGCGCTTTTTATTTTCCAAAACTCCCGGACGGGTCGAAAGCCATATGCACGTTGTGTAAAGCCGAATTAAAATATCACCGAAGCACGTCAAGCTTGAGCTACCACCTACGAGCTAAGCATAGTAGTACAGTTAACGTGACTCAGGTTGATGCTAGTGGGCTCAGGCAAAGCACTATTTTGGAGAGTGCTACTCACTGACCTGTGGATGAAATCAAATCCCAAAAAATTACTACAACTCTTGCGAAATGGGTGGCAACTAACTGCAGACCTGTCAGCATCGTAGAAGACTCTGGTCTTAAAGACGTACTACGGTTGACATGTTCTGACCCGTCTTAGAACTTGCCGTCGAGGGGGACAGTAGTTTCACGCACACATACACAGCCTGTACGACACGGAGAAAGCAGCCAAACTGGAACTGCTGCAAAGTGATGCAAGGTGATCACTGGACGGCAGAGTAATCGAAATTATTTAGGAGTTACTGCACACTATATTGACTCTAGATTCAAATGTGTGACTAGAGTCACACATTTTTCTTTTGTTTGCAGTAAATAAATAAATAATAAACAAATACAAATCTTAAAATCAAGTTCATAAAGTCACTTTCTTGCATTCATTTGATTCCCAATCAAGATACACTGGTACAAATTGCTTTCCATTGTTAATATGTACTTAAAATGAGTTCTGAAATGCAAAATAGAATTTTAATCATGTGATAAAACATGCGATTAATCGTGATTAACTATAGAAATTCAGCGATTAATCGCGATTTAATAAAATTAATCGTCTGACAGCCCTAATTAAAAGTTAAATTTTTCAGTTATGGTTTAATAATTTCCTGACAATTTAATAAATTTTTTATAAAATTTGCACTTGATAAAAAAAACAATGATGTAATCACTTGATGAATAAATGTACAGACTGATCATTATTTAATGAGAATCACGGTTGACTCCGGTAAAAAAAAAAAAGTACATTTCATAAAAATGGAATAGACTGTTATGCCTTCATCGATCACTTGTGTAATGTTAACCATCTTCTGCAGCTTTTATTTTCTGATAGTGTCTCATCTAAGATCCACTCTGTTCTAATGGACGATCCTCACAACGACCAATCAGCATGGACATCAGCGGGTTCATTTCACATTGATAGGGATTAGTTTAATGCATCTTTGCCAGATAACTACGTACCACTTGCTATCTGCTGTAAATATAATATGTAATATAATATATTCTACATAAAGCCTCAGGTTTGCATTTCCAACATTTTGGGGTGAAGAATGGCCAACCTGAAAGGTATTTATTCGGTAAGCATGTTAAAACAGTATCAGTATTCAGTATATCAGTATTGGTCAAGTTATTACATTATTGGGTTTTATTATATTTTCGATAAGGGTGAGTGCAAATTTTATTACATTTTCAGGAAATTATATAATTGGGTGCTACATACAGTACCCACTTTTACTTATTGAGAGTGCAGGCTAATCAACAACAGCACATTGCAAACAATCAGGGGATGGACAAAGAAAGGTATGGCAAGAAACAAGAACATGTCCAATCTCAAACTAATGCTAAAGGATATCAAAATACATGCACATGACTGCATTAGCTATGTAAGAAATTCAGCTTAAAACCTCTATTTCTCTTGTGTTGCCTCATTGATTGACTTCCCAGCGCTACTGTTTGGCCCCATGTGACATGTCACACACTGGCTGTTCCATGACAAAGTGACACTAAGACACCTGCTTATTATAACAAGTACAGGTACATTTATTTTCTAAGTCAGAAACCTGCAATACATGATGTATTATTTGAATGTTAGCTACTTGATGGCTCAGTTATACTGTAAGGGTACACCCACTCAGTGTATGACTTAATTAGCTTGCAATTGAAGGCCATACTTTAGCAAGTTATACTGTATATGTTTCACATTATGGCTTTACCTAACACTATAAATGTTTAATTTCATTTTTTTTTCGTAAATTCCCAGTAGCTTCATCCACAGGCAGCTATTTTTCCTGGTCTCCAATGTTAAAATCCTCAAGAACAGGTATTTCTCCTATCTTTTCTATATCTTCTCTATTTCCTCTTTCTCTCTTGTATCTCCCTCTCTTTCGTCTTCAGCTGGTGTGTCAAATTGAAATGAACAGAGGTGATGTGGCGAGTATTCTGTCAGTTCTTCTACCACTCATATTGTGAGCGGCAGATAGGTACTGGCAGAGTTATATTGGAGAATATGAGCCAAAAAAGTCTTGGAAACACCAGGTGGGCATGACTTCTCATGAATCACATTCTGTTGCATTATTTTTAAAAGGCCTCCAGAGAGAAACTCTCGTGTAGGCGTTGAAGGTTTGAACATCAATGCAACGAAAGAAAGGCATCCTGCACCCTTCCATATCCGCTTCCCTTTCTTCAACCAAGGTAAAGAAAGGGCTGTAGTTGAAGTTGATATGCCATGGTCTGACCCACCATTTGACAGTAGCTGGTTTATTGTCATTGTCATTATCATAAATCTTTGGAACATGTTGGCCAAACTCACCCTATAATTACTCGTGCTTGGCAATGAAATGTCTACTTGGCTGCAGCGGATGCTCATTTGTGACTTTGGCACATGGCTCGCAGTTAAATTGTTTGCCTAATACTCTCAAAGAATTACTCCCCATGCAAGTCCAACCTGAACGTCTGGTCTGCTCCCAGTTTAAAAGCCGGAGGGCTTTGTTCTATCTTAACTCAAATTCAGTGGCAATATTTGGGGATAAAATATTGGCATTAAAGCCTTCTCTGAGCAGCAGTGTTTGCAGAGAAGGTCCGGTGACTGTAATTACCATCTCAGCCCGACCATGAATTTTATTCCCAGTAAAATGAATAAAACTTCACAAGCTATCCCCAGCTATGAACTCCTTCCTCATTTACATATCTTCTTTAGCTGGTGTGAGACAATCCCCAAATCCAGTTTAACCTCAAGACTTTGAACCATGCCTGCATGCATCGTTACAACTCTTTCTTACTGCTTTTTCGATATATAATCCAGGCATACACTTGGGTTGCATCCATAAATACAAATTTGAGGCCACTTCCACTATCAATATCTTTTATCAATTGACTTATTGGAAAAAGGGGTCTCACATAGTGGCAAACCCACAGAGAAGTTCAACCAGCTCTACAGAAGCTGCAGTAAACACTGTATGCCACCTGGCCGGAACCAAGAAGCAGACAGTTAGCGAAAAATTCAAGCATCTAGCAGCTGAATAGATACTTGGAGAGTTGGTGGAGAGTAAAATAGAGCTAAAAGTATTTGACTTTTTCTGTGTGTAACGTCAGCCTGATAAGACATGTTTTTTCAGCTTGTTGTGGAGATCTTCCCCTAAGTGCCAAAAAACAATGCAGCTTTAATAATAATCCAAATTCGACAAGCTTTACAGGTGACTAGAGATAGAAGACATCTCTGATATCTCGGTGTGCGTGATTTCATTCCTAACATAACCGTTTTAAAAAGACATCGCTGTTTTTATATTGCAATTAACAAAATAGAAATTGCTACAAAGGGTGTTGTAGTGTTAAAACTATTTGGTGTAAGATTTTTCTTTAAACTGCCACGTTATTAACCATCGAGTAAGGTCACCACATGTTACTGTATTTCTGTGTTTCATGTGTCAGACAGGCGA